>NC_081408.1:732584893-732889000 GCF_030272615.1 Cryptomeria japonica | reverse complement strand
AAGCGCTAATGTCTAAGTGGTTGAGTTGAATAGAGATCAGATCAGAGTTTATGAGAAGGAACCGACAATGGAAATGACTATATCTGAACTAGTAGCACCTTTACTGGAATAGAGTGTTAAACAAGTTACTCAAAAAATATCAAAGAACTCTACAATAATTGAAGAACAAGGAAGAGGAGCAAAGAGTTTGAGGACTCCTAGGTATGTGAGATTGAATCATTTAGAAGATCAGATCATTAGGGATAAGAACAATGGAGTGATGATAAGAAGAAGACTGGCAACTAATGAGGTATGTTTAATTTCACAAGTCGAACCGGTATCAGTAATTGAGGCATGTAAAGATGGATATTGGTTGAAAGCTATGGAAGAAGAATTAGATTAGATTGAGAAAAATAACACATGGACTTTGGTTCCCCGGCCTAAAAATAAGAATGTAATTGGAACTAAATGGATTTTTATAAATAAATTGAATGAGGATGCTTAAGTTATAAGGAATAAGGCTAGATTGGTTTGCAAAGGATATTCTCAAAAGGAATTTATTATGGAGAGACTTTTGCACTGGTAGCTAGGACTGAAGCTATAAGATTATTTCTTTCCTATGTTGCTCATAAGAACTACAAGGTTTATCAGCTGGATGTTAAGTGTGCATTCTTGAATGGGGATCTTGATGAGGAAGTTTATATTGAGCAATCTGATGGTTTTCCACTATCAAATGATACAAACATGGTTTGTAGGTTGAGAAAAGATTTATATGTATCGAAACAAGCACCTAGAGCTTGTTATGCAAAGTTGGATAAATATCTTTTGAAGCTTGGTTTTACTAAGGGTAATGCTAACAATAATTTATATTATAAAATCAATGATGATAATATACTGATTATTGAAGTATTTGTTGATGACATTAATTTTGGAGGTGAAGTTATGTCATGCATGGAATTTTCTAAGAATATGGAGAAAGAATTTGAAATGTCTATGATTGGGGAAATAAAAATTTTCTTAGGTTTGCAGATTACTCAAACTAAAAAATGTATTTTCATCTGTCAAACTAAGTATGCTAAGGAATTGTTGAAGAAATTTGGTATGGGAGGTTGTAAACCAGTAAGTACTCCTATGGTTACTAGTGTGAAATTGACAAGGAAAGATGTTTCTACGCTGGTAAATCCTACAAGATACAAATCTATGATTAGAGATCTGCTTTATTTGCCTCAGACTAGGCTTGACATAATGAATGTTGTTTGTATTGTATCAAGAATTTAGAGTGACCCTAGAGAAAATCATGAGAGTGTGGTCAAAAGGATTTTTAGATACTTGCACGACACATTAGAATATAGTTTGTGGTACCCTAAGGATGATAACTCTACTTTATGTGCATATACAGATGTTGATTGGGTTGGAGATGTTGATGAGAGGAAAACTAATTGTGGTGGAGCTTTATTTCTTGGACAGAAGTTGGTTTCATGGATCAGCAAGAAATAGTCATGTACTTCTTTATCTACTATTGAAGATGAGTATGTTGTTGCTGCTACTCATTGTACACAAGTTTTATGGATGAAGCAAATGTTGAAGGATATAAAGGTGGATTGTGATGGACTGGTAATTATTCACTATGATAACTTTGCTACTATTGATATATCAAATAATCTAGTATTTCATTCTAAGACAAAGCACATATCTGTCAAGTATAACTTTTTGAAGGAAAAGGTGGAAGCGAATGAAGTTAGACTAGTTTATGTGAACACTAAAGAGAAGATTGCATATATTTTTACTAAACCTTTGCCTAAAGAATCATTTGAGTACTTCATAGACAGATTAGGGTTTTCTACGCGTCCAACAGAGAACTAATTGATGCGGCTTGGCATCAATCCATATGCATTATCAAAGATATTTTTCATTTTGGCACTGATGTGGGATGCTACTTCTTAGGGGGAGTAGTCAACTTTTTGTTTTAGTGGTTTATGGTTTTGCTTTGATATTTTTGTCAGATTTCTAGCATTGATGTCAAAGGGGAAGAGATATTGATGTGAAAAAGGAAAACAAAAGGGGAGAAATATATGTATAATTCAAAGCTTTAGAGAGATATCAATCACAGGGGGAGTTTGGTCTTTGTTTGAGAACTTCATTGCTGCAACTTTATGTGGGAGATTGTTTCCTATCTTCCATTGGGGGAGACTTGCTTGGCATTTCTTGGTACTTAGATATTTTTCACATTTAGTGTTGCCATCAATGCCAAAGGGAGAGATTGTTGGCCACATGGAGGAATTGATTATGTGTTGCGTTGATATTTTATCATTGATTCCAACACTAGCTATTTGGATGCTTTACCGACACCCTTCTAATCCCAGTAGGTTGAGTAGTTTTTGGTTGGTTTGGATTCGGAATGATCTGATATGATCTCATATGATTTGGTTATATAATTGGCTTATTCATGATACTAATGTTCATATTTAGTAAGTTGGTTTTGGTCTAGTGATCAGATGCTATCCTGTTAGCTTAGAAGCTTGGCTTCTGGTTCCGACGAGGGTTTCACCGATAGACATTTTGATGAAGATCTTTGATGAATTGCATAAGTGGTGTTGGTGCAGCTTCTGATGGAGTCTTTGAAATTCGTTGGTGATCATATTTGAGACTTGATGGATGGAGATTATTGTTGTATCTTGTGGACCTATATTGGGTCCTGGTTGGTCTAGGTTATGGATGGGTTTAATGAAGTGTGTGGATTGGAACTCTCAATGTGTTTCTGGGATGTCTTATGTGTTGGATATTATTTGTTTGGTCTAAGGCCGACATGTTTTGTAATTACGTAATTGGTTTATTGTCTAGTGGCTGACCTGATTGTTTATAGTCGAGGGTTTGTATATATAATGTAATATCTCATTGTAGACCATCATGGTGATGATTATAAGAATGGGAAATGGATATGTAATGTGCAAATAATGTAATATGATTCAAGTAGAGGATTTGGTCGATTTTTGGAGATCGAATTGGGTTTATGTAAGAGGAGGTATTGAGCTTAACCAGAACTATACTTTGGCATAGGAGATGCTATCTTTTGCAGTTCAACATTTCTTTGGATTGTAGTCTGGATTTCTATGTAGTCAATGAGACTCCTTTTGTGATGAGCATTGCACTCTAGGCTATTGGCCTTCCTACAAGTGTAGGCCCCTCAATTTTAATTCACATACTTAGTGCAAAAGTATTATTTGACTGTGGGTAGGTTTTCTACTGTGGTTTTTCCCTTTACCGTGTTTTCCATGTACAAATCTTGGTGTCATGTGGTTCTGTGATTACTATTTATGCTTAATTGATTGAACTGTTATTCTGGTATTTGGTTTAAGCATTCCAATATTAATATTTTGGGTTTTGATATTAAAGTTTTAATTTCTTAAGGTTTCGGTAATCCATGACAACTGATTCACCCCCCCCCCCTCTTAGTTGTCTTCTGGTTATTTGAACTGTCTAACACTTACTACCTCTTTAAAAAATAGGTTAGCTATATGCATTGCATCTGATATCTTCATACAAGGTATGAAATAAGCCATCTTCAAGAATCTATCCACTACCACAAATATAGAATCATTTCCTATATGTGTTTTAGGTAATCCAAGTATCAAATCCATGCTTATGTCATCCCAAGGTCTCTCTAGTACTTTCAAAGGCTTAGACAATCCCACAATCTTACTACTACCTTTTGCAACTTGACAAATTCTATAACTTTGCACAAATTTCCTAACATCCTTATGAATCTAAGGCCAAAAGTAATGTCTAGTCATCAATGCTACTATTTTGTCAACACCAAAGTGTCCGACTAATCCTCCACTATGGTTATGCTTTATCAAATTATCCCTCATAGAGGTCTTTGTTGCTATTTTGGTATGGTTTTGTCATTGATGTCAACACCTACTAAAACACTAGCACTTTGGAGATCCAGCAGCATTCACTGGCAAGCAAGTAACTATAGCATAATTACTGTAATCTGATACACCGGCAAGATATAATGATCACTGGCACTTGGAATGGCATGGAACACACTTGGTAATGTCGAAGACATCATCTAGACATCTTGTCCAGGAGTTTTATTCATTTGTATATTCATAGTTGCATATTTGCTGTTACTGGCAAATAGGTCTAGGGTTACACTGACAGGTTTATCTTTTCCAAATCAACATGGCATGCTATGGAGATGATTAATTATTGTTGTAAATGCATTAAGCTGACATGTTCAATAAGTTATTGCATCAGATATTATATTGTTTGTAAAATGTTTTTATTGTAATATCTTATAGAGCTGACCTACTAAAATTGGTCTTAGGTTATGGTATAAATGTAAGATCTTATTTATAAGATCTAGTGTGGAATTCAAAATAAGATTGTGTGAAGGTATATGTGAGATTAAGAAGAGCTATACATGTAGACATCATTTGAAGATTGAAGGAGGGTTTTTTGTGGAACCATATTAGCATTGCACCGGTACTGAATCTAGCATATGAAGATGCTATTTTGTATAGTACATTCTTATTGGATTTAACCATCCAACTGTAGTCAATGTGACCCCTATTTTATGATTGAGCAGTGAGCTCTAGGCTATTGGCCTTTCTGCATGTGCAGACCCCATTTATGTACACTTATTATCTATATAGTATCATTTGATTGTGGGTAAGGTTTCCCACCTTGCTTTTTCCCCTTACAGGGTTTCCACATACAAGTATTGGTGTTATGTGTTGTGGATGACTTTTTGTTTATGTTTCATGCACTAATCCTTAATGGTATAGCAATTAACTATTCTAACGGTCTACCGGCATACTGAACTGGTTTACCAGTATTAAGCATTAAGTTAGTTAAGTTGTTTTTGGTTTAAATTTATTTGACAACTGATTCACCCCCCCCCTCTAAGTTGTCTTCGAGACCTAGCAATTGGTATCAGAGCCTAGTCCTCTTTTGCAAAAGTTTAACAGCTTGAGAAGATCCAATGTCTACTAATTATTTTAGGAAGGATAGTCCTAAACTTGATGGAACCAACTATGGCATATGGAAGATCAGAATGGAGACACATCTGAATTGCATTGGAAAAGACATCTGGGAAGTTACAATGAATGCTTATACTACTGTTGTACCAGGTCAACCCAGTCCAACTAACTTGTCAAAAGATGAGGAAAATGATTGCAAAGCAAGAGAAGCACTTTTGAGTGCATTATCAGATCAACAAATCATGGGACTATCAGATAGGTCTACTGCTAAAGCTATTTGGGATCATTTGGAAACACTGAATGAAGGAGATTCCACAGTCAAAATTGCAAAACTTGAAAGCTTCTGAGTCAGGTATGAACATCTGAAAATGGAAGAAGATGAAAGGACTTCTACTTTTATGGAAAGAGTAAATGAAATTGTTTTGGGTATTAAATGTTGTGGAGGAACCTTATGTCAGAATGAAATTGTTTCAAAAGTTTTAAGAGGATTGCCACCGGCATATAAAATAAAAGTCATTGCTATAATTGAGTTAAGAACAATGCATAATATATCAGTTACTAGGGATACATTGATTGGGAAACTTTCAGCTTTTGAAATTGACGAATTTGGTCCTATTGCTACTATAAAGACAGATTTGGCCTTTAAAGCATCAACATCATCTGCTCCATCATTTGACAAATCTGATTGGAAAGCCTTTTATGCAAGAGAACTTTAAGAAATTAGGAAAGAAAATGAAGAACTTGAAGCACTATTTGCAAGGAAAATGCCTAAAGGTCCAGTTGGGAGTAAGTATGAAGGTAAGACACCCTTTAAATGTTTTAATTGCAATAAGATTGGTCATATGGCTCCAAGATGCCCTGATAGACATGCTAGACTAAGAGAAGAAGCTAGAAGAACATACAAGCCTAACCCTGAATATCAAAGATACAAATTTAAGAAGAATAAAGACAAATCTTGTTACATTGTTGATGAAGGTGTGACTGATGATTCTGATGAGGATCTGACAGACAATGGATGGGTTTTGTAGCTATAAGAGAAGATCAACTAGCACCTACTGCTCAACTGGTAGTATAGGCCCGCCAGCTAAAGTTGAAGTAAAGGATGAATGGATCATTGATTCATGATGCTCACATTGACAGGAGACAAAGGTAAATTCTTGAACTTTCAAGAATACAATGGAGGCTTAGTGAGATTTGGAGATGATAAAGCTTGTTCAATCAAAGGTAAGGGTTCAATATCTCTTGATGGTAAGCATAACACTGACAATGTCTACTATGTTGAGGGATTAAAGCATAATCTTTCAAGTGTTGGTCAATTAGTTGAGAAAGGATTTCAGTTACAATTTAAAAATGGAAAATGAAAAATCATGAACATAACTGGTCTGGAAATTGCAACCGGTAATCAGACTAGAATGTCAATTTGGAAAACAAGTTAGAGTAGTTTCAAAAGTATTCTAGAAAAATCAAATAATGCTCTTGATTTGATTCACACTAATTTATGTGCTCCAGCTAGAACTAAAAGCTTACAAGGTGATAGATATTTCATGCTAATCATTGATGACTACTCTAGAATGTGTTGGGTTACTTTTCTCAGAAAAAAATCAGAAGCACTTGGAAAGTTCAAACTATTCAAAGCAATGATTGAAAATGAAATCGGTAAGAAAATCAAATGTTTAAGATCAGATCAAAGAGGTGAATTTACATCTAAGGAATTTAATACATTATGTGAAGTGAATGGAATCAGAAGACAGCTATCAACACCTCGGACACGATAGCAGAATGGAGTTGTTGAAAGAAAAAATAGAACTATCTTGGATGCAGTAAGAAGTATGTTATCAGAAGCAAACCTACCACATGTGTATTTGAGAGAAGCAGTCAACATAGCAGTCTATACATTTAACAAAGTTCACATCAAAGGTTAAACCGGTAAGACCCCTCATGAACTATGGTTTGGTAATACTCCTACTCTTAAGTATTTCAAAAATTTTGGAAGTAAATGTTATATCAGAAGAGATGAGTATATTGGAAAATTTGATCCTAGAAGTGATGAAGGAATATTTTTTGGTTATTCATCTAAGAGAAAAGCATATATATGTTTTAACAAGAGATTGTAGAAAAATGTTGAGAGTATAAATGTAAAGATTGATGAACCATTTAGAGGAACTTCAAGGTATATAGACTCTGAACTGGCAACAAAATTTTTGACAAATGAACCTACTCTAAATCCACTGATACAGAATGAAGATCCAATTACCCCGATATCATCTGAGGATTCCATAGTAATTGAGGAACAACTACAAATTAAGACACCCTGATATGTCAGACTGAATCATTTTGAAGATCAGATAATTGGAAACAAGTTTAAAGGAGTTATGACAAGAGGAAGATTGGAAAATGAAGAGGTATATCTTATTTCTCAAATTGAACCATCATCTGTTAATGAGGCATGTGAAGATAAATTTTGGATTAAAGCTATGGAAGAAGAATTAGAACAAATTGAGAAAAACAACACTTGGACATTAGTAACCTAGCCTAAAGATAAAAATGTAATTGGAACCAAATGGATATTTAGAAATAAACTTAATGAAGATGGTAAGGTTGTCAAAAATAAAGCAAGACTAGTGTGTAAGGGATATTCTCAGAAAGAAGGAGTTGATTACAATGAAACCTTTGCACTGGTAGCTAGAATTGAGGCAGTCAGATTATTTTTGGCTTTTGCAGCACACAAGAACTACAAATTTTATCAAATGGATATTAAATGTGCATTTTTGAATGGAGATCTTGAAGAGAAAGTATACATTGAACAACCTGATGGATTTTCTTTGATAAATGATAATGATATGGTTTGCAGTTTAAGAAAAGCTCTGTATGGACTAAAACAAGCTCCAAGAGCTTGGTATGCAAGATTGGATAAGTATCTTTTAAAGATTGGTTTTACTAATGGAAATGCATATACTAATTTATATTATAAAGTAACTAATGATGACATCTTGTTTATAGAAGTAGTTGTTGATGATATAATCTTTGGAGGAGAAGATGGATTATATAAGGAATTTTCTATTAAAATGCAGCAAGAATTTGAAATGTCTATGATTGGAGAAATAAAATTCATTTTAGGATTGCAAATTTCACAGACTGATAAAGGTATATTCTTAAGTCAATCCAAATACTTAAAAGAGTTACTAAAGAAATTTGGGATGGAGAACTCTAAACCGGTAAGCACACCTATGACAACAAATGACAAATTATCACAAAGAGATATATCTACACCTATTAATCCAACTAGATACAAATCTATGATAGGAGGTTTACTATATTTGACACAAACCAGACCTGATATTATGAATGTAGTATGTATTGTTTCAAGATTTCAAAGTAATCCTAGAGAAAATCATGAATCGACAGTAAAAAGGATTTTTCGGTACTTACAAGGCACTATAAATCTTGGATTATGGTATCCCAAAGATGAAAACTTTGAATTATGTGCATACACAGATGCAAATTGGGAAGGAGATGTGGATGATAGAAAAAGCACCACCGGCGGAGCATTTTTTCTTGGAAGCATATTAGTCTCTTGGTTGCGTAAGAAACAAAGCTATACATCTTGATCAACAGCAAAATCAGAATATGTTGCAGTAGCAACTAACTATACATAGGTACTATGGCTTAAGCAAATGTTGAAAGACATAAAGGTAAAATGCAAGGAACCTATTACTATCTATTGTGATAACACTGCAGCAAATTGATATATCTAAGAATCCGGTATTACATTCTAAAACCAAACATGTGTTCTATACAACTGAATTTTCTAAGGGAAAAAGTTGAAGCAAAGGAGATAAAACTAGTTTATGTGAATACTAAAGAGCAGATTGCAGATATTTTCACTAAACCTTTGCCTAAGGAGACTTTTGAATATCTCAGAGATCAGCTTGGAGTCATACCACCACCAATAGAGACTTATATATCTGATGATTGTCATCAACTGGCAGAATTAATAGAGAAATCTTTTATTCCGATCTTTGATGAGGAAGCTACTTCTTAGGGGGAGTAGTTGGTATATTGAATTGATTGGTATTTTGTATATGAACTTGGTTTTATTGTAATTTTGGCATTTGATGTCAAAGGGGGAGAGATATATATGGAAAAATACATTATCTTTATTATCTTTTTGGGAGAGATTGGTATGGAAAAACTTTAGAAAACACCTGTTGCTCCCAAGGGGAGAGATTGTTGTTTAGGAGAGATTATTACTTTCTGCTTATAATCTTTTTAGAGATTGTTGGTTTTTGGTACTTGGCATTTCTAATTTGGCACTTTGATGGTTTTTCCATCTTGTTTTGCCATCAATGCAAAAGGGAGAGATTGTTGGTATTTTGGTATGGTTTTGTCATTGATGTCAACACCTACTAAAACACTAGCACTTTGGAGATCTAGCAGCATTCACCGACAAGCAAGTAACTATTGCACAGTTATTTGTATCTGATACAATGACAAGATATAATGATCACCAGCACTTGGAATGGCATGGAAAATACTTGGTAATGTCAAAGACATCGTCTGGACATCTTGTCCTTTAGCTTTATTCATTGGTATATTCATAGTTGCATATTTGCTATTATCAGCAAATAGGTCTAGGGTTACACTAGCAGGTTTATCTTTTCCAGATCAACATGGCAGGCTATGGAGATGATTAATTATTTTTGTAAATGCATTAAGCTGACATGTTTAATCGGTTATTGCATTAGATATTATATTATTTTCAAAAAAAATTTATGCTAATATCTTGTAGAGCTAGCCTACTAAAATTGGTCTTAGGTTATGGTATAAATGTAAGATCTTATTTGTAAGATCAAGTGTGTAATGTGAAAAAGGATTGTGTGAAGTTATATGCAAGATTAAGTAGAGCTATACATGCAGACATCATCTGAAGATTGAAGGAGGGTTTTTTGTGGAAGCATATCAACATTACACTGGTACTGAATCCAGCATATGAAGATGTTATTTTGTACAGTATATTCTTATTGGATTTAACCATCCAACTGTAGTCAGTGTGACTCCCATTTTGTGATTGAGCAGTGAGCTCTAGGCTGTTGGCCTTTTTGCATGTACTGACCCCATTTATGTACACTTACTATCTGCAGTAGTATCAACTGATCATGGGTAAGGTTTCCCACCATGGTTTTTTCCCTTATAGGGTTTCCACATACAAGTATTGGTGTTATGTGTTGTGGATGACTTTGTGTTTATGTTTCATACACTAATGCTTACCGATATAGCAATTAACTGTTATAACTATCTACCGGCATACTTAACTGGTTTACTGGTATTAAGCATTAAGTTGGTTAAGTTGTTTTTGGCTTAAATTTATTTGACAATTGATTCACCCCCCCCCCCGCTCTCAGTTGTCTCTAGGACCTAACAATCTTAGGTATACATAACTTGACTCCTTTGAATAACATCCCATCCTGAATAAAATAATCTAACCACTGAATTATATCTACCATAACCGGTTCTTTACATGTTCTCCAAGGTTTTGCAAAATCCAGGTCATCATCATACAAGGTCTTCAACTCCTCAAATCCTAATACTGTCACTCTCATCTTTGTTAGCAATGTCCTTATTATACTCAATGCATCAATAAATTTGTTTGACTTTCCACTCGTATGCTTCAACATAAATATGTAACTCTACAAAAATTCTACCCATCTCATATGTCTTTGATTCAACTTACTCTGATTGTTCAAATACTACAAGCCTTGATGATCAGTATACAACATAATCTCCTTAGGCAATAGGTAATGCCTGCACTTCTTCAAGGCTTGAATTATGGCATAAAATTCCTAATCATATACTTAATATCTCCTTCTAGCATCATTCAACTTCTTATTGAAAGAAGATACTGCTCTTCCTTCTTGATTCAAGAGTGCTCCAATTGTGGTTCCACTTGCATCTCAATCTACTTGAAACACTTTGTTGAAATCTAGTAAAGCTAACACGGGCTTCTCAATGACCTTCTGCTTCAACAATTCAAAACTTTTATTTTCTCTAGTGGTCCACTTGAAGTATTTCCTATCTCCTCTCATTGTCTCAGTGATAGGGTTATGAGCATAACTGAAATTTCTGATAAACTTCCAATAGAAACTAGCCAATCCATGAAATGATCTTACCTCTCCAATGCTTTATGGTGTATGCTATTCAACAATTTCTTTTACTTTATAAAGGTCCATCTTCAATCCTTCCATGGATATCACAAATCTCAAATAGACTAACTCTTCTTTCATGGAAATACACTTCTTAAGGTTTATCAACAACTTCTCTTCTCTCAACCTCTCCAAAACTTGTCTTAAATGCAATAAATTCTCCTCTTTTATCTTACTGAAAATCAAAATGTTATCCAAATATACATTAAAAAACTTACCCAATAATTTCTTTAATAACTCATTCATCAATCTCATGAAAGTACTCGATGCATTATGTTGGCATTGGGTTGTCATTGATGTCAACCAGTATGGGATGACTACTGGTATGAGAGATGTATGTGCAACACTGTCAAGGAGGAGTACAAGTTGAGATATCTTAGATATCACCTTGTGTTGAAAAACATTGGTAAGATAAGGAAGATGACCTCAAGAGTCACCGCTATACGAGTTAGTGTCTGACTTTTGTGGCTGAGATGGTAAGGTGATCCATACCGGAACACTATATTACCGGTAAGGAAAGGATGTCAACTAGTAAGTGATGTGTTGACATGGGGAAGTCATATCAACCAAGTGAGAGGTTGTTTACCTGCAAAGGTTGTGACCAGTGTACAAGCAGGATGAGCAAGGTGCTTGGATGTTGTTTGTGATGAAGAGGCATGTTACCTAAATCACATCAATACTCAAGGAGAAGAATGAATAGATCATCGATATGCTATGAGGTTGCAAAACAATAGGACTCCCACTAGATAAAGATGCAATCATCATGAGAAGCAATGACTGACAGTGAATGTGCCCACAACAGATCACATGTGCCCATTTGAAGATATGTTGCACAAAATAGGGAAGTCACATGAGTATATTGCAGTATGCAGAAGACAAGATATCACTCCACCGATAAGCAGAATTTATCTCCTATCATGCATTGTGTGCATCATATTTTTGTGAGATAAGGAATAAGAGGTGTGCATCAAGTGCATGAAATCAGGGATATGCACTAGATCGACTAAGAAGACATGTTGAGATGCCAATATAGATTAAGAGGGTCTATTGGTATGTAAGTGCACCGGTAATATGAGCAAGGTGCAAATGCAGATGTCCTTCCACTCTATGGGAATGTGCATGCTTGGGATAGACATGTCTAAAGACCGGTTTAGGTGTTCCACCGATAGTTCAACAAGTGTAGACATGAGGTGTTAATCGGTAAGATGTGAGATACCAGTAGGGTTAGAAAACTGGTAGAGAAGAGGATCCAATAGAAGTTTTTGGTCGATGATCCTATCTAGATCGACTTGAAGAGCCAAGCTGGAAAATAGTTGACACGAATGCCACATGGAGTCAAGGTGGTGAACTTACATTCGGATAAAGAAGAAATGTGCATCGATGGGGTAGTTGCAGTGTTGGTCGACATTAATGAAAGATCCCACAAATCATGGGACATGTTATAGAGTCCTTGCATAGGTTTGCAGCTCGAGGTTTGGAGGACAACTACGAGCTAGCTAAGAGTGGTTGAGGAGATCGAGGCGGATGAAGGAAACAATAAGATAGATCTTGGTGTTTGACTAAGAGATCAATTGATAAGTTAAAAGAAGATCACCAGAGATAGAAGGCATGATCAAGAACATCGATAATGGTGGAGGTGTACTATTGGTTGTCAGGAAGATCCCATCGGGGAAGATCTTATTGAATTTGGTTTTCCTCAAGGATGATGAGGAAACCCTAACCACCTAGATTTTGAATTGGCTTTTGGTGGGAAAACTAGTCTATAAATATGCAGGCCAAAGAAATTGTTTATTATTGCTGAATAGAAGAAATATATTGTGCTATTGTGAAGTGATTAAGTGTTACTTCTGCATGTGAGTGCAAATCAGCCAAGTGCTCATAAAGTATCTGAGAAAAGAGGGAGAGTGAAGAGAAGAACTGGCAGTGGTTATAAATGTAGAGCTAAAGTGAAGAGAGTTGCGTTGAAGGCATAGTGGATCGGTAGAGTTTAGCACTAGTAAAGTGCAGAGAAGTGAGGAGGACATCCTGTAGAGAAGAAGAGTAGAAGAGGTGAACCGGTAGGGTTTGCCAGAAGTAGACAAGTAGGTGAAAGTAGCATAAGAGTGAGTCGGTGGAGTAGAGAAGGTATCTCACTGGTAGAGAAAGGTATATGTAATGGTTGCAAGATTCACTTGTAACAAGATAACTACTTTCATAATTGAAGTTTACATTGTGAACACTGAGTTGTAGCTCGGTGCAGGGATTGTAGCTCTTTTGGGTTGTATCCCATAAACAAGTTAGGGGTTGGTGCCCTAAAACATTGTAACAATTTTCATTTTGAGGATGGATTGGAGCAGTAGACTCCAACAACATTGCTCAATGAGGTTTTTCCCATCTTGGGTTTTCCTCATACATATTGGTGTTATGTGATGTCCCTTGTGTGATTGCATTTGTGTTGGTCTCTCCACTAACCGGTAAGTTTATATTGAGTTAGATTTATTAACTGGTATGCTCATGTAGGATAGATAAAGGGAAAAGTTTGAGAGCCACTGATTCAACCTCTCCCCCTTGTAGTGGTGCATTGTGTCTAACAATTGGTATCAGAGCCTAGGTTCTTAGCTAGATGAGCTTTCTCCAGCTTGGGTAGATTTTGTCTTAAGGACACAATGATTTGTTTAGTGTCAATCTCTGCTCCTATGTTTGATGGTTCAAACTATTCTATTTGGATTTGTAGAATGGAAGTCTTCCTATCCTCTCTAGGGTTTTATGTATGGATGTTGTTTATCAATGGTCTCCTTAGGAATGTTAGTCTTCCCATCAGATCTAAAGAAGAAAGAAGATGCTTGTGCAATGAAGAAGCCATGAGGGCTATATTGGGGCTCAAGGGTGATGTCTCCTCACAAGTGGATAAATTTAAATCTGCAAATAGTATATGGGATAGACTAAGGAAGCTCTATGGAAATAAATCCTGCACTACTGGATTAGTGTGTGGAAGTGAGAAGAACAATGCAGTAGATAAATGTGTAGATGATGAAGGAAGATCCACTAGCAGTTGCATCATTGATGAAGAAGGAACCCATATCCTCATTGCTCAAGGATCTAAAGATGAGGTGGACACATCTAAAAGTGATAAGGCAAATAGATCGCACCAACAAGATGTGTTTGGTAATGATGATGAGGAAGAAGGAGACAAGGTAGATGGATCTATCCATCAAGATCTATTTGGTAGTGAAGGGGAAGAAGAAGAAGATGCAGAAGTAGATATTGAGTGTGAACTGGTAAGTTCTCTAGAAGAGCTTCAAAATGTTAGAAATAATTTTAAAATCTACAAAAGATTAGTTCATGAGGACTGTAGTCAGTTGAGAACCTTCCTTGATGTGTCAAACCAAAATGTTGGCTTATTGACCTCTCAACTAGAAGTGACAAAAATATTGACTGATGATTTGAAATCAGTCTTGGACTCCAAGGAAAGTGAAAGGGAGAACCTGAGAAATGAATACAAGTTATTCAAGAATGTTGCTATTGTATATCAAAACCAACTAACAAAATGCCTTGAGGAATCTAAGAAATGCATCTGAGAGTTGAATTCTTATTCAGAGAACACCAAAGAGTGTCGGTGTGAAGATCTAGCATCTAGGCTAGAAGTAAAGAATGAAGAATATCTGGAACTGGTTGGAGAAATGGAGATTCTTCGAATTGACCTTGAGAAGTGTCAGGATGAGCTCAAGGTGAGAATCCAGTTTAATGGCAACAGTGATGCCTTGGACAAAATGCTGAAGAAATAAAAGCATGCCAAGGACACTGGAGGTTTAGGTAGTGGTGCCAGTGAATGCTCCACTAGCAAGAATGTCCCCCACAAAGATATTCAATTTGTCTCCTCAAATGAAAATGGCAAAACACAAACCTTCACAGTCAAAGATACTTTAAGAAAGAAGGTTGACCTGACTTGAACCAGTGAAAACATGAAGAGGAAAGCTAGTGCTGCATGGAAAAACAATGTAGATCCCAAAGATAAAGGGAAGATGGGAGAAGACAGCTTCACTAGAAGTAGGAAGATGAGAAAGAAGCAAAGAAGACCTCCTATTGGCAGAGGACAAAGAAATTCTACCATCCAAAGGGAAAAGTATGTGTGGGAGAAGAAGAGACCAGATGGAAGAGTTGCACAATATGGACAACCAAGGATCCATTCTCAAAGAAGAAGAAATGGAGATGCAAAATTGGTAAGATCACCCCATGCATGGAAAAATAAATTTGTAAGTTATATGCCATCCTTTACCAATTACTTCTTTGCATGCAATGCTTATGGCCATAGGGCAAGAAAATGTAGAAAGAGATCTAGAAAGGATAATAAGATCTCATAGAAATCATGCATATCAGAATAATGCATCTAGGAGTAGATACATGCATGTCCGCTCTCTCCGTTATGTAAATGTTGTTTGTCATAACTGCAATGTTTTTAGCCATAGAGAGTTTGAGTGTAGGAGGAGGAACCTGTAGTTACATGGAGGCCAGTATAACAACTATGCTCTACAGAGAAGTGGATATAAAGCATTTGGAAGCTAGAGACTTGCATTGAACCAAAGGAGAAATGTCCTTGCAAGAGCAAGAGGTCCATCGGTTTTAGTTGCCAGTCACAACAACATGACTAGAAGGAGATGGTCAAACCGGTATGTGAAGAGATTCCCAAAACATGAAGTTGGGAAGGATGTTGTGTGCTACTATAGCACTACTTCTAGTTGTAATGGAGAATCAGGCAATGGAAGGACTCATCAGCAGAAGAAGGAAAGACCTATTCCTAGACTTGAAAATGGGAAGATGAATGAGACCAGCCAGGTATGGAGGAAGAAGCCCATGGACCAGTACTGTGCATTCAATGCAAAGGTGATATCTCCTAAGGCCTAAATAAGATGATAGATATTAGAGGGAGTAACATACTAAATTTATCATTCACCCCCTCAGTGAAAAAGGCAACATGGAAGATCATGTTGTTGCCGGTATGAAGGATGGAAATGAGATAATAAGTGTGTGTAGTGGTTCCCTTAGCTACACACCTTCTGATGAGTGTTGGATTAGCTCTACATGTGTCAATAAGTGAAGGTTAACAATTGGTATCAGATGTTAACCGGTATGTGTAGGATGATTATTGGCATAAAAGCTAGCAGGTACTTGCAGGTTATGTAAGACAATGAAGTTGGAGATAATTGCAATAGCCCTGGTAGCATGAAGTGAAGTTTTTGTCTCAGGTGGTATTGGAAAAGACCTGAATGAAATATTTTGGCTTGGGTGTTGATCATGCCGGCATGCATATTTTTGGGCTAACCGGTTTGAATCTTGGCATGATGACAACATTGTCTAGCATTGTGTAGATGCAAGATCATGTCATAAGGCTGTGGTGAAATAGTGGAGTTGAAGGATCATCATAAGACCACATACTCACATCTCAACTAGTATATGGATAAAAATGGAGCCCTGGTATTAGGCCACACTAAAGATAAGGACCTAAGATGTATGACTCAGGGGGAGTTCAAGTGGCTATGAAGCAAAGCCAAGAAGCTTGAACTTGGAAGAGTAAGTGCACTAACTTCCCAAGACTGTAGATGATGAAAAGTCATAGTAGGTATACCCAAGAGAAGTTCATTGCAAGGGGTATCTACCTGTCATGTCATTGGTTGTATTCATAGTACAATCACATTTGATTCCTACTTATCAGTTGGCTAGTTGTATTGGTAGTACAATCACATTTGATTCCTAAAGAATTTTGGGATCAAACAGGAGGTGATGCAAGTTGATCGGCTGGTGAGTAGTGTTCACTAGAATATCCCTATGAAATTGGGTAAGTTAACAAATGATATAAAATTTGTATGCTCAAATTCGTGAAAGTTGATGGTTGGGTCCTTCATCTCAAGTGTCGTGACTTGAGAAAACACAACAAAATGTAAAAATTGGTATCAAAGGAGGAGAGACATCTGGTAAAGACAAAGGGGGAGAAATAATTATGTCAGTGCCTGGTAAATACAAGGAGAAATGATATCCTGACAGTACCATTTGCCATTGTTGTCAAAGGGGGAGAAATATTCTATAGTACACTACATACTACATGTGTTGAGAACCCATAGATCAATGAAAGCAGGAGAATGACTATGTAGTATGTCAATTGCTACATGTTTTGACATCAATGCCAAAGGGGGAGATTGTTGGTATTGGGTTGTCATTGATGTCAACCAGTATGGGATGACTATCGGTATGAGAGATGTATGTGCAACATTGTCAAGGAGGATTATAGGTTGAGATATCTTGGATATCAAATTGTGTTGCAGAACACTGGTAAGGTAAGGAAAATGACCTTAGGAGTCATCGGTACACTAGTTGGTGCCTGACTTGTATGGATGAGATAGTAAGGTGATCAATACTGGTACACTATATCACTGATAATGAAAGGGTGCCAACTGGTAAGTGATATGTTGACATGGGGAAGTTAGATCAACCAAGTGAGAGGTTGTCCACCTCCAAAGGTCATGACCAATGTACAAGTAGGGTGAGCAAGGTGCTTGGATGTTTTTTGTGATGAAGAGGTAGAATGTTACCTAAATCACATCAACACTGAAGGAAAAGTAGGACTCCCACCAGATGAAGATGCAATCATCATGAGAAGAAATGAATGATAGTGAATGTGCCCACATGGGATCACATGTGCCTATTTGAAGATATGCTGCATAAAACAGGGAAGTCACATGAGGACATTGCAGGATGCAGAAGACAAGGTGTCACTCCATCGGTAAGTGGAACTTATCCCCTATCATGCATTGTGTGCATCATAGTTTTGTGAGATAAGGAAGAAGAGGTGTGCATCAAGTGCATGAAATCATGGATATGCACTAGATTGATTGAGAAGGCATGTTGACATGCTAGTATAGATCAAGAGTGTCTACTAGTAATATGAGCAAGGTGCAAATGCAAATGTCCTCCCACTCTATGGGAACATGCATGATTGGGATAGACATGTATGAAGACCAATTTAGGTGTTCCACTGATAGTTCAATAAGTGCAAACATGAGTTGTTAACCAGTAAGATGTGAGATACCGGCAGGGTTAGAAAACTGGCAGAGAAGAGGAACCAGTAGATGTGTTTGGTCAGTGATCCTATCTGGACTGACTTGAAGAGCCAAGCTGGCAGATGGTTGACATGGATGCCACATGGAGTCAAGGTGGTGAACATGCATTCAGATGAAGAAGGAATATACACCAATGGGGTAGTTGTAGTATTGGTCGACATTAATGGAAGATCCCACAAATCATGAGATGTGTTGCAGAGTCCTTGTAGTGGTTTGTGGCTTGAGGTCTAGAGGAAAACTATGAGCCAGCTAAGAGTGGTTGAGGAGATCAAAGTGGATGAAGGAAACAACAAGATAGATCTTGGTGTTTGACCAAGAGATCAGTCAATAAGGAAAAAGTAGATCACCAAAGATAGAAGGCACGATCAAGAAGGTGTACTATTGGATTTTAGGAAGATCATATCGGGGGAGATCTGATTGGATTTGGTTTGCCTCAAGGATGATGAGGAAACCCTAACTGCGTAGATTTTGAATTACATTTTGGCAAGAAAACCAATCGATAAATATGCAAGCCAAAGACATTGTTTATTGTTGTTGAATAGAAGAAATATATTGTGCTATTGCAAAGTGATTAAGTGTTACTTATGCATGTGAGAGAAAATTAGCCAAGTTCTTAGAGAGTTTTTGAGAAAAGAGGGAGAGTAAAGAGCAGAACTAGTAGTGGTTATACCAGCACAACTAAAGTGAAGAGAGATGTAGAGAAGACATAGTGGACCGGTAGAGTTTAGCACTAGTAAAGTGCAGAGAAGTGAGGAGGAGATCCTACAGAAAAGAAAAGTGGAAGAGGTGTACTGGTAGGGTTCGCCGACAATAGAGCAGCAGGTGAAATTAGCAGAAGAGTGAGTTGAGGGAGAAAAGAAGGTATCTCACTAGCAGAGAAAGGTATATGTAATGGTTATAAGATTCACTTGTAACAAGATAACTACTTTTGTAATTGAAGTTTACATTATGATCACTGAGTTGTAGCTCAGTGCAAGCGTTGTAGCTCCTTTGGGTTGTATCCCCTAAAAAAGTTAGAGGTTGGTTCTCCTTGGGATGGTGCCCTAAATCAGTGGTTGGTGCTCCTTTGGTTGGTGCCCTAAACATTGTAACAGTTTTCATTGTGAGGCTGGATTGCAACAATAGACTCTAGAAGCATTGGTCATTGAGTTTTTTCCCATATTGGGTGTTCCTCATACATATTGGTGTTATGTGATGTCCCTTGTGTGATTGCATTTGTGTTGGTCTCCCCACTAATGGGTAAATCTTCATTGAGTTAGCTCTATTAACCGGTATGCTCACATAGGATAGCTAAAGGGAAAAGTTTGGGAACCACTAATTTACCCCCTCCCCCTCTCAGTGGTGCATTGTGTCTAACACATTAGTTAACCCAAAAGGCATCACCAACCATTCATATATTCCTTCATTTATCTTCTACTCATGTCCTTCTTTGGACCTGATCTGATGATATGCACTCTTCAAGTCTATCTTTTTGTAGTATTTGGTTCCACTCAAACATACCATTATGTCATCCATCCTAGGTAAAGTAAATCTATACTTCACTATGATCTTATTCATTGCTCTATAATTGGTACACATTCTCCATTTTCTATTCTTCTTAGGTGCTAATATTGTTGGTACTGCACAAGGACTCAGACTTTCTCTGATCAAACCTTTCTTCAACAATTATTGCACTTGTCTATTCAACTCTTCATTATTTGCCGGTATCAACCAATGTGTAGCTTTGTTAGGCAAACTAGCTCTGGGAATCAGGTCCATGCAATGACTGATACTCCTCACAGGTGGTAATCCATCAAGCACATTATCTAAAATGAGGTATGCATACTCTAATTAGAAACTCCTTTATCTCTTTTTTTTATTCTTCATGCTCTAGGTTCTCAATCTTCTTAGGAACTAAGGGAAAACACACATTCTCATGTCTCATTCCATCTAGGAATTTTCTTCCATCCACCAAACATATTCTAGCATTTTTATATACTTCACTCTTCAAAGGCTCCTCCAAGTATAACAATTTTTGTTTCATCTCATTTACTATAATAGTGTATATGTTCTTTCTCCCATCATGTATTGCCTATCTATCAAACTGCCAAGCTCTACCCAACAAAAGGTGACAAATGTCCATAGGCATAATATCACATCAGACTTCATCATGATAATTCCCAATTTTTAATTTTACCAAACACTTCTCACTTACTAACAACTTATGATCATCTTCAATCCATGCTATCTGATAGGGCTTCAAGTGTTTCAATATTTCCAACTTCAATTTAGTATCCATCTCTTCTAAAACAAGGTTATCTAAACTATCACTATCATTAACAACTTTAAAATACTTACCAGATACCTTACATCTAGTCTTGAAAAAAAATTTCCTCTACAAGGGCTCTTCATCTCCTTGGGTATGACATAAATATCTCCTCATCATAAATAGTTCTCTATCTTCCAGTTTGTTAGTTGATCTGATGAGGATTTCTTCCACCAATGTTGTTCTCCTAGTGTTCTCTATCTTCTAACATTCAAAAGTGTGATCTCCTTCTCCTTGACACTTAAAGCAAGTTCCTCTAAACACTCTCTTGTCTTGTCTTGTCTTGTCTTTAGTCATATTTTCCAAGACTCTCATTCTGGTAACCATCGGGTTCTCTCCTTTGGTAGAAATCTTTCTCATCCTTCTGGTATGAATTACCTTCTTTTCTTACTTCCTTGTCCTTATTCTGATCTATACAAGTTCCTCTACCTCTGGAATACCCTCTTCCTCATTTAAATGTCCATCCGAAAAATATTCTCCCTCTACCTCTTTGTTCTGCTCATGTCTTTTGTTCAATTTCTCTTCTACTTTCAAGGCATATTGATAAGCTTCTTCAAAAAAATGCAACTTCATCAAACTAAGTTCATCTTGTATAGACATCTGCAATCCATTCAAATATCTCACAACTTCTTTGACATCATCATTGACATGTCCAAAACTTATATTCAACACATAGAATGCGTCGGTATACTCCTTCACGTCAGATTCATTCTACTTCAAGTTCTACAACTTCCGGAATAGATTTACTTGATAATCAACTGGCATAAACTTCAATTTTAGCTTGGTAACCATCCGCTCCCATGTTTTGATCTTCTCTTTACCTCTTCTCTATCTATCAACCTGCAAATGTTCCTGTAGACACCTAAAATAGTCTTGTCTAATTAAATAAATATTTTTATTTATTTAATTATTTTTAGCTTAATTCTTCTATTAATTAAATAAATCTTTATTTATTTAATTAATGCATTTATCCTCTTCTAGCCTTATTTCTCATTTAAATAAATATATTTATTTATTTAAATTATCCTTTTTCCTAAATTAAATAAATATCTTATTTATTTAATTGATCCCATTTCTTCTATTAATTAAATAAATCTTTATTTATTTAATTAATTCATTAACCTTTTCTACCTATGACACATGTCATTCATCTCTCAATGCATACACTACCTACCCTCTCATTATTTTATTATTTCTTTTACCTACCCTCTAATCATAGCCGACCATTTATCTTTTACACCTCTCAATCTTATCCCTCCATTTCTTGTAGTGTCTTCTATATACGGAGATGCTTCCTTCATTATCAAACCCTAATTAATCTAATCAACTACCAATCAATCCTATGCATTCTATTGAAGCAACCTAGCATTTGATCTTGCATATGCAATCCTACTCGCAACCACATTTCCGTTCTTTGTCAAGCTCTTGTGCACACATAAATTCTGAGAGCAAATATATCAAGCAAGATCAATGGAGATAGGAAGAATGGAGATCCAAACCCTATTGGACATGTGATGGTATAATCTTTGTGATTTCATTTGATTTGCATTGTCTTAGGTAATCTTCATATGTTATGGTGTATCTTTGTTGTTGTTAGGCTAGGGTTTTTGTGGTTGAATTCATTATAGCCTTTCAATTATTGTTGTATCCATTTTCAGCATATACATTTTGGCACGCCCCATGGGACATGGATTTTTGTTAGATCTATGTTTTTTGCAGATTTTCCTAACCATATATTGTTGTTTTGTAAAACAATTTGGAGAATAACCTTGTGCAGCTAGGGTTTTGGATACAAAATCAAGATCTTGGAGAGAGTCGATCATATCTCACAAACCTCTTGCAAATTTTCAACCAAAGTTTTTTTACAGGTTAAAGATAGTATTAATACCTCTTAATCCAAAATTCAGAATTTTTGGAGCACATTTGCATTTTCCATGAATTTTTTATGAATTTTCATAAAAAAATAATTTTGAGATCAAATGAGAGAATTTTTAGGATTTTCTTACATTTTTGGAAATCTCTCATAATTATACATAGGATCTGTTCTTTGTGATTTTAATTTTGATGCAAAATATTTACCTAAAAAATGGATCTTTAAAAATTAGGGTTTTTTCTTATTTTGATCAGATCTCACAAACGGCTTCGAATTTTGTCATCAAATTTTTTTTTGCAGGTCAAGAAACTTATCAAAGGTGTTCAGTAAAATTTTCAGATTTTTTGGATCAAGGTTTCATTTTATATGAATTTGTTATGATTTTTCATAAAAAAATAATTTTGAGAGAAAATTAGCGAATTTTTTGGATTTTCTGACATTTTTGGAAATCTCTCAGAATTATACATAGGATTAATTCTTTGTGATTTTAAATTTGATGCAAAATCATTCCTCAAAAATTGGATCTTTGAAACTTAAGGTTTTGCATTATTTTACTCATATCTTACCAACTGCTTGAATTTGTTGTAGAAGTTTTTTTATGCGGGTTTGGAACACCATCAGGACTCTCCAGTAAAAATTTAAGATTTTTTGGATCGATTTTGCATTTTATATGAATTTTTTATCATTTTTCATAAAAAATTAATTTTTGGAGCAAATTAGCAAATTTTTTGGATTTTCTTACATTTTTGAAAATCTCTTGAAATTTTACAAGTGGTCTTTTTTTATGATGAATCAAATATTTGAATTGGTCAACAAAACACATTGTTGAAGGCCCCTATTTCACAAAGTCTTTTGGATCTAAAATTTACCTAACTTGTGTGCTTGCAGGAAGGGGTGATCATTTGAAACAATCCAAACTACTAACAAATCTTTGTTGCAGGACCTTGACAATGATTTTCTTTTGATCTTTATTGTGTGCCTTTTTTTCATAGATTATCAAACACTTCAATTGGTGCACTAAAATTGAACTAGTGTCCTTTGTGTCTTGGGTAATAGGCTCTTTTTGTTTAATCTTTAGAGGGCCTGTCTCCCCGTGTGGTCATTAGGACTACTAGCGAGGAGAGAATGACCCAAGTGGTAGCGAGGAAAACCCACCTCTTCCAAACCACTATAAACAATTGTATTCATGGTGAAAACTATGGATAACGTGTGTTGGTTAGTTCATACCGACACTATGTCTCCCCATTAACCCATTTGATCAAATTTATTTGATCATTTGTAGGGTGTAACCCCTACCGGCTAGGAGCCTTATGTATTTATAGAGCTGAAAGTGCCACATGTATGGCCACACGAGTGGATGCCCTTACTAGCACCTTTTTGTTTTAGAAACCAAAATCCTTCTAGTTGTTGGGGCAGGAGGTTGGACCTCTGGTAGCGGCCCACACACATACGGTTCTTAGTAGAGATACAAAGTTCTCCATGGGGATTTTTCATGGGGACTGATGCTTGGCTGCCCTGAGAAGTGAGGGTGAGGGTGGAGCCAGTGGGGTCAACCATCTAAGTATCCACTCTGAATAGTGTAGCCTCATGTGGGAATCAACAACTATTGTCCTGGCCAACCATAAGAATTGTGCTTGTCTTATTTTGAACAATCAAACATTCAAGACCAAACATTAAAACATTATGTCTTTTTGTCTTCAAGTGTATGCAAAACATTCTTACATCAAACAACACACTTTTCTTGGAGTCATTTTGAGTCTAAACACTTGCAAACATTGAGTCTTCATCAACATTGTGTCCTCTTGTCATGAAAAACAATCAAAAAATTCAGATTTAGTTACAACAAAACAACTTCACAAATTGGAAAAACTTACAGTCCAATGAAAAAGAGAAATCAGTTTCAAAATTCTTGAGCTTCCTAAGTTATTTCTTTAGATTTTCATCTAGCATTCAACCTGTCTTTGTGTCTCACAAAGTCCATCATTTCTTTACATGTTGCATTACATTCACATTTGTCTAAACTTGAGTCAAAAAGTCACTTGCTTATCCTCATCATACTTTGTCAACACATTACATACAACAACATTTTGCTAAGTCCTCCCTCATCAAGATCTATCACCTTTGGGTCTCATTTGGTCTTACTTAGAGTCAAGGTCAACTTACCTCATCAAGAGAAACTATCATCTCTTTGGAAGCCACACCTACTCTACTACATACATACTTGGTCTTACACTTTGGACATTGGAAGTAAACTTTAGATTCATTTACATTCCATCCAACTCTTGGTCTTCCATACTCTTTCCATTTTCATCTAGTCTCACATATCTGGGTCAATACCTAGTTCATGGTTGAAACTCGTTCCCAAAAATCTATGAGAGAAGCTAAAGAGGTTCAAGAGTCTGTAAACATGAGTGCCTATGAGTATGACAATGATGTCTTTTTCAATTTTGATCATACTACATTACCTAACATGGATGCCTATAGAAATTCTAAATGTTGAGAACATGGACACTATAAACAACAATGATACACACAATGACAATATGGACAACTTTTCAATACATTCAACAGAAGTGCAAGACTCCATTATGGATCCCCGTTTCAACAGATTGGCTGAGGAAATAATGAGGAGAGATAGACAATATTTCTTACAAGTGATGGCACAAAGTGGAGCCAAGATCCCTTGTGATTTTGACATGTCTCAAATAATGGAAAATTGACCTTTGCAACAACCTCACCTCAACATGGATCAAAGGAGGCCTAATAGTGGAGGCAATAGAGGACCACATATGTTGCCTGAATCACCATCATCTTTGTTTCAAAAACCCGAGGTCCCATACACACATGGTCAAGCATATGATACTCACCTTCGCAGACCATTATGGAAGTCTTATGCAGAAAAATATACTCAATCACATACCAATGCTACGGATCAACCACCAAAGCAATTGGATATTCAAAGGCATGCTCAAAATTTGGACACAAGGAAACCCCACATCAAATTTGAGGGAAACACACTAGAACAAACTCATGACATGCCTACATAGTATGGTATACATGGACAAAGCAGATATTTTATTCCTCACCATGACTCCATACCAATTGGTCCATATACGCAACATCATTATAGACCTCCTCCATATGAACATGTGTATGATCAATATCATCCATATATGCAACATTCTCCTCCACTCGGTGCTTCAAGCATGGGGTATGTCCCAAGAAGTCATTCTCCATGTAAGAATAATTTGGAACAACAAATCAAGGACTTACAAAAGAAAATGGAGGACATAAATACACTAAAGCCAACTTACACAATGAGAGACATATGTCCCTATCCATTTGACAAGAGCATTCCAATGGCTCCATTTCCTACACACTTTGTGACACCTAAGTTTGATAAGTACAGAGGAAAAGGGGATCCTAAGGCACATATAAGATAGTTTTAAATAGCTTGCATTGAGGTAGCAGCAGAAGAGACATATTTGATGAGATTATTCCCATAGAGCTTAGGTGATCAAGCTATTGAATGGTTCTCCCAACTTCCACCTAGTATTAAGTCATGGGGTAACTTAGCAGAGGCATTTATTCAACATTTCTCATACAACACAGAGATAGACATATCAATCACTACTTTGTGCAACACCAAGCAAAGGGAGGGAGAGTCTTTTTCATCATTTTTACAAAGATGGAGGAATCTAGCCAGCAAATGCTCTTGTGAAAGTCCACAAAGACAAATGGTAGAAATATTCACTCAGAATGTTAACAAAGACTTTAGTTATGACTTGAGAAAAGCTTATTTGTCCACCTTCAAGGACATCATTGAAAAAGGCTTAGCAACAGAAAAGGTCCTAATTGAACAAGGAGTAATTAAGATATTCAAAGAAAACAAAGAGGGCTTTAAAGGAAAAGATAAGCCAAGATTTTGGAATAAAAACAAGAACACAGTCAATGATGGTGTTGTGGATGCCAATACAGTATGACCCAAAATCATTTTTTTTGGATCAAGTTCTACAAACAATCAAGTGAATACTCAAACAACTTCCAAATCATGAAGGAAATACACCCCATTGGGAGAACCACTTGAGTCCCTTTTCAAAAAGCTAGTGGCAAACAAGATAATCACAATTCTAGATTTTCCTCCATATGAGCAAAAGGTTAAACCAAATTGGTGGAATGATGATGAATATTGTGAATTTCATAAGAGAAAAGGTCATAAAACAAGTAATTGTCATCGACTGAAGAACATCATACAAGATCTTATTGATAGAGGTGACATTGAGATTGAAGGACACTCATCCAATCAAGAACATGAGATGTTTAAGGAACCATTCCCAAAACATGACAAGAGAAAATCTAAAGCCACAGATGACCAAACCAACTACACCAGAGTATCTTATAACTATGATTCAACCATCAATCACATTTTGATGGATAATTATGTCTCTACCATTATTATCAAGGACAAAACGCTTGACAATTCTACCCAAAAACCCAAGATTGTCCTAAAAGGCATTGGATCTTCTTCCGAACCTAACTTTGAATGTAATGTTACAAGTCATCGAGGTAAATTCACTTTGCAAGGTGCTCCAGTTAAAAACACAGCTTCCTCATCAACCAAACCTGAGTATGACCTTATAGAACAGTTAGGGAAGACACTCATGCTTATCTCCATCCTTGAGCTTTTACACATATCCCCAGCACATAAAGCCATTGTTGACAAAACTTTGAGTGACACTTCCGTCCCTACTAATCTGAACATGGACCAGTTTCAAGCCATGGTGGGATACCTTTCCATTCCACACTCCTTTACATTCATAGAAGTTGCCAATGCCTTCGTAAGCCAACCACATAATGCACCTTTACACATTGAAGCCTTCATACACAAACATTGAATAAAACAAGTCCTGATAGATGCAAGAGCAGGTTTGAACATTTGTACATTGAGCACTATTAAACAATTGGGATATTCTGATAAAGCTGTAAATTATACAGACAAAATTACCATCAAGGCATATGATGATGAAAAGCGCTCATCCAAGGGCACAATTACCTTACCTCTCAAATTTGGGCCAATTACTAAGGATGTGGTTTGTCAAGTCCTTGATCTCGATCTCACATACAATATATTGCTAGGACATCCATGGATTCATGAGATGAGTCCAGTCCCATCTACATATCATCGATGTATCAAGTTCCCTCACAATGGAGTTGAAGTGACCGTCAAAGCTGACCCAAATCCATTCATATATTGCAACAATCTATGACCTAGATTAGAAATAACAATTCTAGTCAATTGAGAGGCTATTCCTTCTTTAGCATATGTTGATCCAGAATTCCTAAAAGCTTCTACATCAAAACAAGCAGAGATCAAAGAAAATTTCAAGATTAAAGACCTGGGATGTGGTGAGTATATTTTTTATGTTGATCAATTCCCACTATCTACTAAGGTATTCAGTCGATAGGAACAATCTACAAACAATTTGCAATGCCAAGGAACTAGGTATGAACCACCTAGTGTTGTGGCTACTAAGTTTGAATGCAAATCTCCTCTAGTGGTGCAAGCATCTCTTGATATCAATAGTCCTAAGAGTGGTTCCAACAAAGAATCTATTTAATATATCGCCAACCCTCTTGAGAGCTCACATAGCCTTACCATTTCATCCACTCATTCCATTTCCACCCCACTTCTAGACTTGGATCAACAAGAATTACAAAATCCCTTACTAATCAAGGATAAAAAATCAAGATTTGAAAAGAAAAATCCAAAATGTAAAAATTAAAGAGAAGTCCTTTAGTCCAATTCAAAATCAAAAGCTATTGGACTCTGCAAAAATAAAAGTCAAGGATAAAAATCCTATGAAAGAAAAGGAACAAGAGTTGATCTCCCCTAATATCAAAATAACTAGGGGCAAAAGTTCTACAATTTCAAGTAAAAAAGAACACTTGTTCATCCTAAGTCTCCATCATGCTATCCTACTTTCACTTCTTTTCATAGTCATAAGCCTTCATAACTCATCCACTTGTTCCACACATCCATCCCCTTTTGGCAATATATCATGGACCTTTAATGGAGCTTCCTTGAAGGACTTTGTTATCAGGGATGCCCAAACTTCTTTAGGTGACATGCATACGGGCCTATGTAGTCCACACACTAGTAATTCTATCTCAGTTTCTTTATCAAGGAAGATAGTCACTCGAGATACACATCATTCAGTCAAGGAACATTATAGCTACAATCATAAAGTGAAGCCTCACAGATTTGAGGTAGGTGACTTGGTTCTCAGAGATAAACCTAAAAATCAACAAGATAGAGAGAAGAAGAGCAAGTTTGAACCAAATTGGCTTGGTCCTTACATCATCACAACAGTCTATGGATTTGGTGCGTATCAGCTCTCAACCACAAAGGGTGAAAATTTGGAGGATCCTATCAATAGCATGCACCTTCACAGGTTTTACACATAACTCTTTAGAGTATCCTAATTCAAAAATATAAAAAAAATCAAAAAATACAAAAATACAAAAAAATACAAAAATTCAAAAAATCCAAAAAAAATCATAAAAGTAAAAAAATCGTTACTTGGTGAAAACCTGGAAAATAGGCACCTTGTGACACAAAAAAAATTCGAAAAACAAAAACCATTTCATCCAACGGTGAAAACCACTTCGGTGGTGCCTTGGGCAAGTACTGTGGTGAAAACTGGGTCACCAGTGCCATGCATAGAGACAATTCTCCTCCCTCCTTCAGGATTCAATTTCATCATTTCACTTTGCACACATTCACTACCTATTCATTCATAATAAACTTACCCATTCCTATCATGGCTTGCTATTGATCTAACCAAGATTGGTTAGCCATTCATAATAAACCTCCCTTTCCCCCTCTTTCCATCCATAACAAATCAGCTCCTATCTGTGGCTAAGGCAAATCCTACGTCTAGTGATGGGTGTGGAACTGAGAGCATCACCTGTTCTGAGGAGTACAGTTTCTTCCAATTTTCTTCAGTCTAGACACACACAATAAGTAATAAAGCAACATTTGCATCGCCAATCTGCAATAAAGTCCCATCTTCTTTGCATTAATCAGTTTCAGATGAGACACAATAGTAGCGATGGGCTTCAACAAATCAAATCTTTCAACAGACTCAGACAACATTATGGTTTAGTGATATCTATCCTTTTTGTGAAAGTAAACATTGTGACCACAATCAAATAAGACTTATACAAGTGACAAGAGACACTAAACTTGACGACTACAGTGGATGTTGGTGTCAAGTCTTGGTTTTATTTTGATTTTATCTTTTGGTGACATGTCTTTTAGCTTTTCTAGGATGTCTCTGACTAGAGATTTTATCTCCAGGATGTCTCTGACTAGAAAGGTGAGGATGGGGTATCATCACCTATTTTTCTTTGCTGTCTATGGATTGTCTCTTAGTAATGCTATGACTTGTCTAAGGATATGAGGACGTTGTGGGTCTAGTATGAACTGGGGCATTCCTTGTTTGCGACTATCTTATCTCCATGCAAATAGGTACAATGACTTTCTGGGTCGAACATATGTCTCGATTTTCATAACCTACTTTCCATAATAAAGCTCAATGATTATAACGCACAAGAAGCTCTTTCACTTTCATATCTTCTATCTTCCATCCCCCTTTCTTGATTGACATCCATCATCCTTCTTGAGTCCATGTAGCCTACTATCACATGACTAAGTATAATGACATGGCAAAAACATTTGCATTTCATGTAGTTGCGCCTACATTAACACTTATTAAGCATTTCATACATTCATATAGATATCACAATTGCATCACATCCTGCACACAACACATGTTAGCACATTTTACATTCTCATCATATAAATAGTTATTTGCATTATCATATTCATCTGCATTTCATACATTCACAATTGCATTTGCATAAACATATAAAACATAAAAGAACAAAAACATTGCATTTCCTCATATACATATTTAAATCCATATCATATGCATCACATAGAAACATACATCATGAAACATCTCATCACATAGGTACACATGCATATAGCTGCCGCAAGGATGAATCCCATATATATATAATCATAATTGTCATGAGACAATGATGTCAAAATACATATGGCTACACTGCCAACCCTCATGTATCCAAACAGAGGAATCCACTGATCACTCCTGCCAGCACTGCCGATAGCGCCAATCCTGTCAATGTCATGGTGTCCCAAGCCACATGTCCTGCCCTCATCTCCAATCTCAGATCCTGAAACACTCATCTCAGTGCATCCTTGTCTCTATCCTGATCATAAGGAACCAACTCCCCATCGATCAGTATCCTCATAATCCTATATACATCCTCTAAGGTGACTGTCATCTCACCCATTGGCAAATGAAACGTACAAGTCTCTGAGTGCCATCTCTTAGCTAAAGCACTCAGCAACCCCATGTTCACCCGAAACTCAGACACATACAAAATATGTCACAGGTCCATAGCTTGAACCGTTGCTCTCTCCTCAACTATCAGCTCTGCTCGCAAACTCTGAGTCGATGGGAATATCTCTTGTGACTCCAGCATAGGTAGGTCCTCCTATAGTCAAGCAAATCAACTATGTCAATCATATTGGCATTCCCTATTCATCACAAAATGCTACTTTTTATCCTAGTGCTTATGGTAATCTATCCTAGTGACACTCCCTGTTCACCACAAAGTGTTTCTTTTTATCCTAGTGGTACTCCTTGTTCATCACAAAGTACTATGTGTTTTGCACTCCCTTTTCATCACAAAGTGCTACTCTTTTTAGTACTCCCTGTTCATCATAAAGTACTATGTCTTGGTACTCCCTGTTCATCATAAAGTGCTTTGATCTATCCTATCCTAGGGCCTTTGCATGAGTGTATCCTCTTTAGTAGTTCTCTAATTGGCAACATATGTTCTATCATAGAATTGTCAATCCTAGCCCTATCTTCTATTCTAGTCTTCCCTAGAGGACCTACTTGAGTGTATCCTCTCAGTAGCTTATCCAATTGATAGCGTATGTTCATCATAGAACTGTCGATTTGACCTTGAAGAAATAAACGTGCATTCATGATGTAGATGTGCCTTAACGTTTTCCCCCCTGCTTGACATATTCTAAAATGAATTAAATGTACTACCTAACATGCATTAATGACAACATTTATTGTGACAAAGTACAAGGAGGTTTTGTGGTACTTACCAGCTCTCCTGCATCTTCTAGCCTCTGAAATCGGTGAATGCAATCGAATCTATGCACCAATGCCATCGCTGCTAACTATTGCTGCTCTATTCTCTCTCTGCACTCTGATCTCTTGGATGTGTGGATGACAATGAGGATGTGTTTCCCTCATGGTCTATTTTATAGACTGCCCTAGCTCTAGCCCTAACCCTCCTCTCCCGAGTCAGTCTTCTTTATCCCATGACTCTGTCACCACTCTATCTAGTTAGTCCTTTCTAGCCTTTCTTTCTTATCGAGAGATTTTCTCTGATCTTTCTAGACATTTTCATCCAATCTGTCGAATGGGCATATCATTCCCATCTTGGGGCAACATTGTATCAGTTTATCTTATCTTCTTTGAAACAACGCGACAAGCTGCATTGTCTCAAAGAGGGGCAAAATGTAGACACCTAAAATTGTCTTGTCTAGTTAAATAAATATCTTTATTTATTTAATTATTTTTTAGCTTAATTCTTCTATTAATTAAATAAATATTTATCTATTTAATTAGTTCATTTATCCTCTTCTAGCCTTTTTTCTCATTTAAATAAATACATTTATTTATTTAAATTATCCTTTTTCCTAAATTAAATAAATATCTTATTTAATTAATTGATCCCATTTCTTCTATTAATTAAATAAACCTTTATTTATTTAATTAATTCATTAACCTTTTCTACCTATGACACATGTCATTCATCTCTTAAGTCATACACTACCTACCCTCTCATTATTTTATTATTTCTTTTACCTACCCTCTAATCATAGCCGACCATTTATCTTTTACACCTCTCAATCTTATCCCTCCATTTCTTATAGTGTCTTCTATATAAGGAGATGCTTCCTTCATTATCAAACCCTAATCAATCTAATCTACTACCAATCAATCCTATGCATTCTATTGAAGCAACCTAGAATTTGATCTTTCATATGCAATCCTACTTGCAGCCACATTTCATTTCTTTGTTGAGCTCTTGTGCACACATAAAATCTAAGAGCAAATATATCAAGAAAGATCAATGGAGATAGGAAGAATGGAGATCCAAACCCTATTGGACATGTGATGGTATAATCTTTGTGATTTCATTTGATTTGCATTGTCTTAGGTAATCTTCATATGTTATAGTGTATCTTTGTTGTTGTTAGGCTAGGGTTTTTGTGGTTGAATTCATTATAGCCTTTCAATTATTGTTGTATCGATTTTCACCATTTACAGTTCCCACCAAAGAGATGCATTACCTTTCAATTAGGTATAATCATATTTCACCTTTCTTTCCTATGCAGTGTTCTCGAAATCAAAATATTTCTCCATCTCTAAGATCCAATCCATTAATTCATCTGAATCCAACTTTCTATCATACTCTAGTGGGGTAAAATGGTGTTTAGTGTTTGCCCTACTCAAAACTCTAAATAACCTTTCTTCTTCTAGATCGATCATTGGTGGATTTGCTACTTGTTCTATCAGTGCCTTCTTCTTCATCTTCACTCACATCTTCAATATGTCACACTCTTCTCTTGGTGGTCTCAACAACTTCCAACTGGGTTGCAATTCCTCTCAACATTTCCATCACAACAGGGTCTGCATTCTCATATGCTCCACCATTCCTAGTTCCTCTTCGCACCATCTTTACGCCAATCCTCTACAACTATAGGTCGGATCCATAGTCCTCCACCCTACAACAAAATTCTTAGGACAATGCAATCTTTGGAATGAAATATCACTCTGATACCACTTGGTGCAGTCACCGGTTAGGAGGGACCTCAAAGAGATCAATCTGGACTTGATAGGAAGAGTAGAAACAATGAGAAAAAGAGGATATGATGGAGATAATGCAGAATTAAATTAATTAGATCATGAAAAGTAATTATAGATAATCGGCAACATTCAGATTACAAGATTTGGCTCACTGGCCTGCCATCAATTACAGAAATGGTCAACTCCGGACCTCTAAATCTTAAGATCTATCTTCTATGTTCTATCTAACTCCTTGGAATAAATTCTAATTCTCAATTAAAATGATTTATATGATCCAAGGGGATCCAATTGGCCCAAAGGGGATCAAATGTTGAAGAGCAAGATCAAAAGTGTAAAACCAACAAGTTGGCCTCCACAAAAGAGATTCCCCTAGAAAATCCAAAGGATAAAGTGTGGATTAGAGCGAAGGTCAGCCACACACCAAGGAACATCGGGATCAATGAACCCAGGCTCCACAATCTACGGAAAGGATCAACAAGATTCTCCAGTAAGACAATAGGTCCAGGCGGTTCTGGTATCCAAAGCCAGGAACTTTCTCAGAATCTAAAATCAATAACTTGTTGAAGAATGATCCAAATTCTCCATGGTTTAGGAAAAAGGAAGATGATCATTTCCTCAAGAAAAATCTAACTCCGCAAGATCCGGTGAGCCGATGCAAGAGAATACAAAAAGAAATGTTGAAAGTGCAAAACAAAAAACAAACATCTTATGTGTGTACCAAGTATCACAATACTCATAAGGAGGATATCTAATGCTCCACATATATGAAATAATTAGAATGAGTTGTGAGAACTCAAGTAAGACAAAAGACTTGTAGAAATTCATTAAGAATATTCCTACAAATAGAAACAAGAAAAAGGAAAATCACTTTACCAATTACTTCTTAACAGATTGCCTCCCTAATATGATTTTGGCGAGTTCATCGTTCTAAATTTTTTAGCACAATTTATATTTTGGCTATGTCTATGCCAATTATTTTATTCATTTTCTAAGTATTGCAAGTTTAGGGTTTGATTATAGGCTAACTTATTATTTGGTAGCAGTGATAATCATCATTGGTAAAGTCGTATGGTGGTAGTTGTCCTTGTTGTACCAGCAATTGAATTTGACTAGGGGTGTCCTTGCGTGGTGATCATTTGACTGGTCACTTTTTTAAGGCATTTTTGGTGCATTCTCTTTCCTGTTATTTTGCACTTCACCAAATGTTGGAGATAATGTTTATCTTCTAGAAAGTGACAATATTTATCCTTGTAAACGTGATAATGTTTAGCAGAAAAAAATAGTATATACAGTTTTAATCTTATCCATTCAAATTTATAAATCCAAATTGTGTAGCAGAAAAAAATAGTATATACAGTTTTAATATTAGTGCAAGTATTCTATGTTTTTTAAAAATCTTTTTCTATGGTATTTTTTTTTTTAAATTTTGTAGTTTTTATTAATATGGTATCAGAGCCATCTAAATCTTGGGCAGAAATGTGTGGATTTGTTTCAGGCTGAAATTTGGTTGAAGTAGAAAAGAATTCTAAAAAATTTGGTGAGAGATTTTCATTTATGGATTGAAGTTATGATTGAAATTTATTTTAATCCTTTCTTAAAAAGAGGGAATGGATTCTCATATTATTTCTTTGCCTATAGTTAAATTAAATGGAAAAAATTATTATGATTGGGTATCTCATATGGACATTTCACTAACACTTCATAGTTTTTATGAGATTGTTACTGGTAATGAAAAAAGACCAGCAAGTGCTGGAAACAATTAAGATGATTTGGATAAAAGAGACAAAAAGGCAACAACATTAATCAAGATCACACTTTCAGAGGAAGTTTTTCTAGAAGTTCGTAATGAAATAAGTGGCGTCAAAGTATGAGATATTTTGAAAAATAATTATCAAAATTCAGATGATATATGGATCCTAACTCTCATCACAGAGTTATTTAATATGAAATTATCAAATTCAACAGATTTAGTTCCTCATCTAGGTAAATTAAAGGAAAATGAAAATGAACTTGCTTCTCTTGGAAAGAAAATATATGATAAAGATTTTGTGCAAATAATATTACAATGTCTTCTAGGATCCTATCAATCATTCATAAGGGGACTAGATATTGCAGGTAAATTAAAAATTATTACATATGAAGACTTATGTGCTAAGCTAGTGCAGGAAGAGAAACATCAAATCAAAGAAAGGGAATCATTTAATGGTGAATCTTAAGCATTTATAATGATGGAAAAGTAATATTACAAAAAGTCACAAGATAATCAAAGGAATTGGAAGTATGAAAATAAAAAAGGTCCATCTAAATATTATAATAGAAGTAAATGGAAATATAATTATTGTAGCAAGATGGTTCACAAAGAAAATGAATGTTTCAAGAGGAATAAAGATACAAAGAAGAAGACAAATAAATATACAAAAATTGTTGGATCTAAAAGAAATGATTTTTGTGTTGCACTTAAAGAAAATAATTCTTGTAAGGATGATTGGTTTATTGATTTTGGTGCTACACAACACATGTCTCACAATAAGGAACAACTTGAATTAATAAGTGGAAGTAGTAAAGACAAGATATATTTGGGAAAGAATAGCACTGTAGATGTTAAAGGGATTAAAAATGTTCCGGTTGAAAATGGTGTATTTAAAAATGTAAAGTTAGTCCCTGAATTGAAAAAAAAATCTTCTCTCTATATCTCAAATTGTAAATCAAGGGTATAAAATATATTTCTACAATAATAAATGCTTAATCAAGGATATGAGTAATAATTATAAAGTGTCTGCAATTGGTAAATTGGAGAATGGATTATATAAATTTCAAGAATTTACTTCTAAAAATGGAGATAAGAATATGTGTCCTATTGCCAAATATGATGATATGAGAAGGTTATAGCATGAGTGTATGGGACATATAAACTATCAAAGTCTTAAACTTATGGAGAAACTACATATGGTGCATGGGATTCCCAAAATCTCACCAAGACAAATGGTATGTGAAGTTTGTGCAATGGGAAAGCTGCACGTGGAAATTTTTCCACAAGCAAAATCATGGAGGGCAAAAAATCCTCTACATTTGGTTCACAACAATGTAATGGGTCCTTTCAAAACACCTTCACTTGGAGGATCAAGGTATGTTCTCACCTTTATAGATGACTACACTATAAGAATTTGGGTATATTTTCTATAGAAGAAGGATGAAGTGTTTTAAAAGTTTAAAGAGTTTAAAGATTTGATAGAAAAACAAAGTGGAAAATGTCTAAAGATAATAAAAATAGATAGAGGGACTAAGTACATGAATAGAGTTTTCTTAGAATTTTGTAAATAGCATGAAATAAATAAATAATTGACTATTTCTTATTCACTCCAACAAAATGGGGTTACTGAGAGAAAAAATAGAACTATAATAGAAATAGCTAGATGTATGCTTCACTCTCGAAACTCACAGATGAATTTTTGGGCTAAAGCAGTTCTCACTACAATATATATTTTGAATAAAACACCAAAAGAGTCACGAAGTGGAAGAAATCCTACAGTGTCTCATTTTAGATTTTTTGGATGTAATACCTATGTTCATATTCCTAATGAAAATATAAGCAAGTTAGAAAGAATGAGTGAAAATTATATAATTGGGGGGTATAGTGAAGAGTCAAAAGGATATAGGTTGTATAATCCTAAAACAAAGGAAATTCATATCAAAAGAAATGTATGGTTTGATGAAGATATTGAAAGTGACAATCATCCTACACTATCCTACTTTCCAATTTTGATAGAATAATTTAAATCCACATACACTAATAATTCAAATCAAAGTGTTCCAACTTCTACAAGAGGAGAAGAAATACAAGTTGAAGAATCAAGGAAAAGTGATGGCACAATCACAAGGAAGACTAGAAGCACTCAATAAATTTACCAAGAAGGCCCCAAATGTTTTTTGGCTAACTATGCTCTTATTACTAAGGTGATGCAGGTCGACACTCCAAGTACATATGAAGAAGTAAAAGGAAAAGATGAATGGGAAGAAGCTATCCAAAATAAATACAACTCTTTGATGAAAAATGGAACTGAGGAATTAACAACACTTCTAGAAGGAAAAAATGTGATCAGTTGCAAATGGACCTATAGAACAAAGTTCAATTTAGAAGGAGCTATCGAAAAACACAAGGCAAGTCTAGTGGCTAGAGGTTTTCATAAATAGAAGTTATTGACTATACTGAAACCTTTGCTCTAGTTCCTAGAACGACTTCAATTCTTTCTTTAGATGTAAAATTTGGTTGGAATTTTTTTCAAATGCCTATAAAAATTGCATTTCTACATGGTGATTTAAAACAAGAAATCTACATGCAACAACCCCCAAGATTTGTTAAAATTGGTGAAGAACATCTAGTGTGTAGATTAAAATTTTCTCTATATGGTCTTAAACAAGCTCCAATGACATGTTACTCCAAAATAAATAAATGCTTTATAAAGAAGGATTTAGAAGAAGAAAAGTTGATCAAGATGTGTATGTGAAGTATATTGATAATACAATCATTATCATTTTACTTTCTGTGGATAATTTAATCATTACAAGAGATCACATGCAATCTATTGAAGATAGTAAGGATCAAATAAAACATACTTTTGATATATCTGATCTAGGATAAATGCATTATGTCTTGGGTATGCATGTTTGACAAGAAGAAGGAAGGATCATGCTTTCTCAAACCAAATATTCTCTTGATGTATTGAAAAAAATTAATATGAGTGATTGTAAATCATTTAATACACCATGTGAAGTGGGATTAAAATTGAGTGCTAACTCTACTCAAAAGAAGGTAGATGGAAAATTGTATAGACAACTTGTTGGTAGTCTATTGTATCTTACTATAACAAGACTAGATATTGCATATGTATTTGGGGTTGTTTCTAGGTACATGGTAGACCCACATATTGAACATTAGAAAGTAGTTATAAGAATATTGAAGTATATCAAAGGTACATACAAGATTGGAATTGAATACAAATATGGAGGAGACTCTACTTTAGTTGGTTATATAGATTTTGATTATGCAGGTGATATTGATGATAGAAAATCAACTTCGAGATATATCTTTCATCGTGGATTAGGACCAATTTCTTGGAGAAGCAAGAAGCAATCCACAGTGTCACTATCATCTATAGAGGTTGAATATATTGGTTCATCAAAGGCATCTTTATGGCTAAGGAGATTACTTAAAGAGACAAATCATTTGCAAGATCTTCCAATTGTTATATTTTGTGATAATCAAACAACTATCAAGCTAGAAAAAAATCATGTCTACCATGCTAGATCCAAGCATGTAGAAGTTCATCATAATTTTGTTCGTGACCTAATTGAAAATAAAGTAGTGCAACTACAATTTTGTGGAACTAGAGGTCAAATTGTAGATATATTTATAAAAGCACTACCTATAGCAAAGTTCATCCAAATTAGAAACTTGATTCATCTTAAGGAAGTTTCTATGTGAACTATATTTGTATTTGTCTTCTCCTAATAAACATTATAGGTGGTTTCTGGAGATAAAGTTTATCTTCTATAAAGTGACAATATTTATCCTTATAAAAGTGATAATATTTATCAAAATAAGTAATAATGTAAATCTTGGAAAGTTCTTATGAATGAAATTATTTGTTCATATGACAAGACAAAAAATGTTTTTACAACTTCTATGGTTGGTGCTAATCTTTGATAGTGTGAACAGAGAAATAATGAACATGCTACAACTGATTGAGCTACATGTGAATCTTGAATCATCTTGAAGTGATGAGATAAAGCTAGGAAGGAAGATTGGAATGATGCATAAACCTAGGATATCAAAAATGGGGATTGAAATGTTGAACACAAAGTACCACTGAGAGGGGGGTGAATCAGTGGTTCCTAAGCTTTTTGACCTTACAAAGCAACTTCAGAATACCTGTTATTAATTTAAGCACTAAAAAATCAAACCAGTAAAGCAGGAAGGAAAGCCAAAGATATCAATTACACAAATGCAACTCACAACACCAGATGTACGAGGAAAACCCAATATGGGAAAAACCTCGGTGAGAAAAGTTGTTGGAGACTACTACTCCAATCCAGCCTCACAAGTAATTCACTAGATTAAAATGATTTAGGACACCAACCCAAGGAGCACCAACCCCTTCTATTTTAGGGTACCAACCTCTACGCCAAGCTCCAACTTGGCAATGTATATTGAAATACAATTTAAATACTAGTAAGGCTTTTTGTTGCAAATGAATTCTACAAGTTTTGATCAAATGTCTTACTGTCGGTTGATAGTCTTTTCTCCTCCACTAAATCTCACAATACCAGTTGTGAGATTACTCTCTCTGATTATTGGCCTCTATTTTCTCTCTTCCTCACAATCTCACACCACATTGTATCACACTTGGATGCTTCTTTTCTCTCACACACCTCACCGGTTTTCTTAACTATTGAACTACAGTTATACCACTACCCAGTCACTACTCATTAAACCCTCTCACTGGTATGCTTTCTCACTTACTCTAGAACTTTCATAGAATGAATTCTATGGCCAAAAATCTTCTCTGCACTTAATCTCTCTTCTCCCTTTTTCTTCTCTGCAACATCATCTTGCTCCGTCTTGAGCTCATATATTTATCCCCATGATTTCCTACCAAGAATGCATTCAAAAATTGAGCAGTTAGGGTTTCCTTTACCCAACACAATCTTCATGAGATTCAATCCAGTCTTTCTTGGGTCAATCACCTATAATCAAGGGATGCATTTGTTCATGTTTTCCATTATCCAATGCATACTTGCTAGAGATAGAAATCATGTAAAAGATTTCCTACCTTGAAATCTATCGACTCATAAAATGCTCAATTGTTTATTTTTTGAGGTCTTCTTGAATCAGATTTCCTTTGATTTGATCTAGGCGCCAATTGCTCCTTGATCTTCCTCTATTATTCTTTCTTCCTTGAGCCACATCAATCAGTTACAATCTTGTGATTTGTGGTTGTTTCATTAATGTCGACTAGCTGTTTCAACAACCATGTCGATGGAGGCTTTACTGACCTTTACATTTTTGCCATCTCAACTCCACATGGAATCACAACGGTTAGTCATTTAGCTCACTGACACACAGTTAGTTCATACTTGATCATTCAAAAAAATCATACTGGTACATCCCTTTACCAATGAGACCTTTTTTTGTTCTAATAATTGGCAATGCATACTACACCAGTAATACATTTTTGCCTCCGATGGTTTGTGATAACTTTAACATTCAACCTCTTCATCAAAATTAGGCAACCAACTTCCAGACCGGTTTATTGCTCTACTCATTGTTACTGAACACCTTAATATGCACACAATCTTCATCCCAGTTTATGCCTTACCGATAAGCCTTCTTTACCAGTAGATGAACCAAGTCATGTATACCAGTAGCCTTCCTTCTTTCTACTCACTTTCATGTGAATTTCCATCATATCGGTCACCTCATCTTTCTTACCGGTGACCTTTCCAAACTAGTTGACATCAATGACAACTTAATGCCAAAATTCCAACAATCTCCCCCTTTGGCATTGATGTCAACTTATTGCAAGACACTTCATACTGGTACATTTCTCCCCCTTTGACACGATGACAAAGGGTATTGGACACTCCCCCTTTGACCTCTATCAACTCCCCCTGAGCCATATAAATATTTTCTAGGTAGATGACACAACTCCCAACTTGTGTTGGAGGTACTCAGAAGTGCTTACCGATAATGGTTTGGTGAAAATGTCTACTATTTGTTCTCCATAAGGGATGCAATCCATCATCACCTCCTATCCTTCAACCTTCTCTCTGAGAACATGATACTTGATGGCAATGTGCTTTGTTCTGGAATGCATCACCAGATTCTTTGCTATGTTGATTGCACTCAAATTGTCACACCAGATGAGAAGAGGATTAGTGATGTCCACTTGTATGTCTTTTGGAGTCTATTTGATCCAAAGCACCTGAGAGAAGCATGCGGCAGCAACAATGTATTCAGCTTTAGCAGTAGATAGAGAGACTATTTTCTTTCTTCTTGCTATGCCATGAGATCAACTGGTCACCTAGAAATAATGCACCATTTCTTGTGCTCTTCCGATCATTAATGCAACCTACCCAAACAGCATCAGTATATTCTTCCAAGATAAAATTTCCTTATTTAGGATACCACAATCCATAACTGAGTGTCCCTTGTAGCTACCTAAAGATTTTGCATACAACATTCATATGTGACTAGCCGCTTAGGTGCAACTTGGAATCTGGCCACCATGCATACTGCTTGAACTTTATCCGGTCTTGAAGCAATTGGATACAATAGACTACCTATAATGGATCTATACAGATTTTGATCCACTACCGGTGATTTATCATTCTTGCTCAATTTACTATTGGTCACCATAGGGGTACTTACCGATTTACAATCCTCCAATTGAAATTTCTTCAACATCACCTTTGCATAATTGATTTGTTAGATAAAGATTCCCTTATCTTGTTGTAATATTTGCAAACCAAGATTGTATGTCAATTCACCAAGCACTGACATCTCAAATTTTGACTACATCTGATCAGCAAATTCTTTACAGAGGGTGTCCTTGTTGCCTCCATAGATAATGTTATCTACATATACAACCATAATAATCATGTGGTTCCCATATTTCTTAATGTATAGGTTGTTGTCAACACTCCCCTTTTTGAATCCTTTCTCCTTTAGGTACTGATCTAATCTTAAATACCATGCTCCAGGAGCTTGCTTTAGACCATACAGGGCCTTCATCAACTAGCACACACATGTTTCATCATCATGTAGAAGAAACCCTTCTAGTTATTCCATGTATACTTCTTCCAAATTTCTATTTAGGAAGGCATATTTCACATCCATTTGATATACTTTATAGGCCTTGTAGGTAAACAAGGATAGAAACATTCTAATTTCTTCTAATCTAGTTATCGGTGCAAATTTTTCTTCAAAGTCAATCCCTTCTACCTGAGAGTAACCTTTGCACACTAGTCTAGCTTTGTGCCTAAAACTCTTACCTTCTTCATTCATCTTAATCCGGTAAACCCATTTTGTGCCAATGATGTTCTTATCTTCCGGTCTAGGGACTAATTCCCAAGTCTTGTTCTTCTCAATTTGTTGCAGTTCTTCTTCCATTCCATCCATTCTTGTCTTTTGTTGGCCTCATTGAATTTTTTGGGTTCAACTTCAGTCATAAGGTATAGGTTGACATGCTCATCATTTTGGGCAAGTCTTCTTCTTGTTTGCACGCCATCACTCTTATTTCCTAGAATTTTCTCTTTTGGGTGATTCAGCTATACATACCAGTTGAGAGCCTTCTTGGATGCTTCCTCTAATTCAGTGTCTGACTGAGCTTAATAATCTTCATCACTGGAGTTATCATACCGGTTAACCTATGGCTGACATCCTTTGTGCATATCCTCATCAACTTTTACATGCACACTCTCAATGACTCTTCTTAGTCTTTTGTTGTAGCATTTGTAGGCCTTGTTGTTGGATGAGTAACCAAGGAAGATTCATTCATCACTCCTAGAGTCAAAACTTCTTAGACCATCCATATCTTTCTTGATAAAGCACTTGCTTCCAAATAACTTGAAGTATTTGATTGATGGCTTTTGGTCATACCACAGCTCATAAGGTGTCATTCTGTTGTTTGTTCTCAATTGAACTCAGTTCAAAGTATATGCAGCAGTATGAACAACTTCCTTCCAATATGTGTCTGGCAAACTAGCCTCATTTAACATGGTTCTAGCCATCTCCTTGACTATCTTGTTCTTCCTTTCTACCACACCATTTTGTTGTGGTGTCCTAGGAGATGAGTATTGCCTTCTAATTCCATGTTTTTCACAATAATCTCAAATTCATTTGATGTAAACTCTCCACCTTGGTCTGAACTTAGGCATTTTAACCTGCACCCACTTTATTTCTCCACCATCTTCCTAAAGATCTTGAATCTTTCAAATGCTTGTGACTTATCTTGCAGGAAGGTGACCCATGCCATTCTTGAGTAGTCATCAATAAAGAGCATAAAGTATCTTTCTCCTACAAGTTCTCTTGTCCTAGTTGGACCACACAAATTTGTATGCCCAATTTCAAGTGCTCTTGAGGTGTTGTGCTCTTTTGTCCTGAAGCTCAACTTAGTTTTCTTTTACCTTTCACACATTCATCACAAAATGTGCTTACCAGTTTGATGATGGGTGGAATATTCATCACACCCCTTTCTGCTTGCTGCAACTAGGTTATCAAAGTTTATGTGCTCTAATCTTCGGTGCCACAGCTAACTTTCATCAACTTGTCCTAACATGCATTGGGACTCATAGCATTCCTTTAGATTATAAACATTGCCATTCATTCTCTTTCCTTCTACCACAACTTGATCGGTATTGTCTTTCTTTATCTGGCAACCAATGGAGTCAAAGGTGAATTTATAACCTTTGTTACACATCTAACTCACACTCAACAGATTGTGTTTTAGGCCTTCCACATAATATACATCATGTGCCTTCAATTTTCCATCAATACTTAGAGTTCCTTTTCCCTTTGTTTTGATGGATGAGTTGTCTCCAAATCTTACTGAACCACCATTCTAGTCCTCAAATTTGAAGAATTTATTTTTGTCACTAGTCATGTGGTTGGAGCATCCACTATCTACAACCCATAGATTTTTCCTTTTAGCATGTAAGGCAGTTTGAACTATGAGACTTGATTTTTCCTTTTCCTTTTCTTTCTCAACCCATACCGGTTTGGTTACCTTCTTCTTGTCAGTTGCTATATTATGCTTAGGTTTAGTTACTGGTTCTTGATGAGGATTTTTCTTCTTCTGCTTGATCTTTTGGTCATTACACAACTTTTCTATGTGTCCAAACTCTTGACAGTTATATCATTTTGCATCTTCATATAAAGGAACATCCTTAAACTTATTGTAGGGTATCAGTTTATTCTTCCTACATTCAAAACTATTATGACCATAACCATTGCATTGATAACAGACAACATTTATATCCCAGAGTGCATTAAATGGATTTCTACTTTCACAACTCATAGAGGGCTCATTGATTAATCTATAGTCAGCTATTCTATGCCCAAATTTGGCACACCAGTAATAGTAACCATGAAAGTTTGAAACATACTAGTTAGATTGACTTGATCTTGAATGGGACTGCCTCATCAGGGGTCTTCCCTTCAGGGTCAACTATTGTATTTCTCCTTGGATCTACATGTTGGTACAAGAAGTATGGCCTCCAGTTCATTGTTGTATACCGGTTTGAGTGGTGATTTCCAACAGCATCTGCATATGTATTTTTACTAGTATTCTTCCCTACAATGAATGTCTTCTTTTCTGCACCTTCAATTGAAGAGGTGAACTTTATTTCTTTGCCAAATTTATCTTTGTGGGTTGAAATTTGACCTTCTTCAAAGCCTAAGCCACCCATGTCTTTGGATTGCTTCTATTTTCTCTACATCTTATCTAAGGCCTCATTGTTGCCTTCATATTTGCTCCTTACTTTCTTCAAGGACTTTTCTGAGCTTTACTATTTTTTCTTCTAACTCTTGATGCTCCTTTTACTTGTTTGTCAGATCAGAGGATGTATCTTCACATATCCTCTTTATTTCTTCTAGCTCCAATTTCAAGTCAGATATAACTTGACTGGACTCATCTAGGGATTGCTTCAAGAGATATTGTTCATCTACTATAGAAAGCTTGACCTTTTTGAGTTCTCTTCTTGTTTTACCCAATTACTCAAGAGCACTAATAAGTTCACCTTCCAAATCCACTTCAGCTTCAATATCCTCCTTTTCCTCATCTACATCAACTGGCTCACCAAATGCCATGAAAAGATTGACTTTTCTATCATTCTCATGGTAATCATCTTCTGATGCATTTTCTTCATCTTTTGTATCATCCTCAATACTATATAGGTTGTTCTAATTTTGGTAGCCTCTCCTTCCTTTCTGGTAGTTGTTTCTTTCTCTATCTTTGCCAGTAGATTTTTTGAACTCTCTTAACTCATCTCCACCAATTTATTTGTGGGGACAATTTGCAGCAAAGTGTCCAACCTTCCCACAATTGAAGCATTTAAGTGGTAGCTTTCCTTTATACCGGTTGGATCCTCTTTTGAGCTTCCTGAAAAATTTTGCAACTTCTGCATAAAAATCTTCACTAAATTCTTTATGAGTAGTTGCTTCTTTCCCCTTTTGGGTGATGTTGAATGCTACTTCTTTCCTCAAGGAAGTATCACCAGTTGTTCTCATCTCATAGGCTGTCAGTGAGCCAAATATCTCATCCATTGTAAAAGTCTTCAGATCCTTGGCTTCTTCTATGGAAGACACCTTAGTATCATACTTGGGTGTGAGAGATCTAAGTACCTTCTTGACAAGAATATCATCTGCAATCTCTTCTCCAAGTCCTTTGATGGTGTTCATAGTTTCATCAAATCTGTGAAGATAGTGTGCAATCTTTTCATCATCTTTCATATTGATGCTTTCAAGTTGGCCCCTTATTGCTTGCATCTTTGCCTCTTTGACTTTTGCATCTCCTTCAAACAACCTCTACAATTTATCCCAAGTCTCCTTTCCTAATACACAATGCATGAATTTGACAAACTCATTATCAGACAACCCACTCAAGATAGCATGTTTTGCCTTTGCATTGTTCTCATACTCCTTTTTGGCATCTGAATCAGTTGGAGGAACACTAGGAACATCATACCCATTTCTCACAGACATCCACACATCAAAACCCAGGGAGGAAATATAGGTCTCCATTCTTCTACTCCAAAATGCATAGTTGGATCCATCAAACATGGGGGCTTTTGAGGAAGCAGACTCATTTCTTTCCATTGTGTTCAAATTCCAGAATCTACCCAATGTTTAAAGATAACCAGGAACCTACGCTTTGAAACCAATTGTTGAACACAGAGTACCATTGAGAGGGGGTGAATCGGTGGTTCTTAAGCTTTTTGACCTTTAAAAGCAACTTCAAAATACCTGTTATTAACTTGAGCACTAAACAATCAAACTGGTAAAGCAGGAAAGAAAGCCAAAGAGATCAATCACACAAATACAACTCACAACACCAGATGTACAAGGAAAACCCAATATGGGAAAAAACTTGATGAGAAAAGTTGTTGGAGACTACTACTCCAATCCAGCCTCATGGGTAAAACACTGGATTACAAAGATTTAGGGCACCAACACAAGGAGAACCAATCCGTTCTATTTTAGGGCACCAACCCAAGGAGCACCAACCCCTGCACCAAGCTGCAACTTGGTGATGTATATTTAAATACAATTTCAATATAGTTAAGGCTTCTTGTTGCAAATAAATTTCGTAACTCTTGATAAAATGTCTTACTATCGGTTGACAGTCTTTTATCCTCCACTGAATCTTACACCACTGGTTGTCAGATTACTCTCTCTGATTCTTGGCCTCTATTATCTCTCTTCCTCAATCTCACACCACACTATATCACACTTGGATGCTACTTTGCTCTATCACACCTCACCGGTTTTCTTAACTGTTGAACTATAGTTATACTAGTACCCAATCACTATTGGTTAAACTGTCTCACTAGTTTGCTTGCTCACTTACTCTGCAAATTTCTTAGAATAAATTCTAAGGCCAAAATTATTCTTTGCACTTAATCTTTCTTTTCCCTTTTTTTTCTCTACAACATCATCTTGCTTTGTCTTGAGCTCATATATTTATCCCCATGATTTCTTGCCAACAATGCATTCAAACATTGAGCAGTTAGGGTTTCCTTTACCCAACAAAATCTTCATGAGATTTGATCCAGTTTGTCTTGGATCAATCGCCTATACTCCAGGGATGCATCTGTACATGTTTTCCATTATCCAATGCATACCTGCTGGAGATAGAAATCATGTACCAGATTTCCTACCTTGAAATGTGTCAACTCATAAAATAATCAGTTGTTTCCTTTTTGAGGTCTTCTTGAATTGTATTTCCTTTGCATTGATCCAGGCACAAACTTCTCCCTGGTCTTCCTTTGTTATTCTTTCTTCCTCGAGCCACATCAGTCAGCTACAATCTCATGATTTATGGTTGTTTCATTAATGTCGGCTAGCTATTTCAACAACCAAGTCGATGGAGGCTTTACCAAACTCTACATGTTTGCCACCTCAGCTCCACATGGCATCACAATGGTCGGTCATTTATCTCACCAACACACAGTCATTTCATACTTGATCATGTAGGAAAATCATATTGGTACATCCCTTTACTAGTGATACCTTCTTCTTTTGCTAATTGATAGTGCACACTACTCTGGTAATACATTTTTGCCTCTGGTGGTTTGTGATAACTTTAACGTTCTACCTCTTCATCAAAAGCAGGCAACCAACCTCCAGACTGGTTTATTGATCTATCAATTGTTACTCAACATGTTAATATGCACACGGTCTTCATCCTTGTTTATGCCTTACCGGTAAGCCTTTTTTACTGGTAGATGACCCAAGTCATGTGTACCAATAGCCTTCTTTATGTCTGCTCACTCTCATGTGAATTTCCATCATATCGGTCACCTTTTCTTTCTTACCAGTGACCTTGCCAAACTGGTTGACATCAATGACAAGTTAATGCCAAAATTCCAACATGAAATACAACCTTGTTTTCTTAAAGGATATTTTTGGGGTAAGAATATCTCTCTTGATAGGAAGAATGACCTTGATCTTGAATGTTATTATGACAATAATGAGGTAGAATTTTGAAAATTCTTTTCAAATTCTCACTTTAATGGTGAGGCCATTTAGCACATATTTAAAAAAAATATTATTGTGCTATATATGGATTCTTTTTGCATATAGTTTCATCATAAGAGAATTTACTACTGGATTGTATGTGCAGGTGATATGTTGCAGTGTCTTCATGAAAAGGCATCACTTGGGCATATTCAAGGGAAATGTTGAGTGTGATGGCATTCTGGTAATCCTCATCTTCACAATTAGTTTCATTGCAAGATCACTTTTGGAAGATCAACATAGAGAAGGGTTGTGAACATGTTTAAAGATGTCAATGGTGCAGGAGAAACCTTTCAATATGGTTATTAAAATTTGCATCCAAGGAGAAAGGCTTCTTTTGTACAAAATGCAAAATTCTACTTATCGGCATAAGTCACCCCGATGAGATCGCCCAAGGAGGACAAAGTGTGTTGATCAGAGTAAATCATGTCGATGGCGTTTCCTAAAAGTGTGAGCGGTGTGAAGAAGTGTGACTGAGTGGTAATCCATTGGGGAGAGTTATGATGATGATATGATAAGAAGTCAGAGTTATCAAAGCAACATATACTATCGGGAATGAGGAAAAAATGTTATCCTGATACCCGATGGGGTTATCAGTGGAACTCTTACCGATAACATATGGAGCGATGTATTCATAGAGATGTCATCATGTCATCGGGAAGTCCTAATTTAAGTTACCACGATACCTGATAGACTAAGTGGAGAAGGTGACTCTATCGAAGAGACTTTCTCTGATAAAGCAGCACCAAACAAAAAGAGGAGCTAGGCCATTAGGGTAACATACATTATTTAAGAAACATTTTTAGTTATGTTGATGCCTGATGGGAAGAATGCCATAGAGGGACATAAGGCAGATCTATCAAGGAAGCTACAACCATTGGAAGTAAGGAAAATATTCTACACAGATGATTGATGAAGCAATTGGAGAAGATGATGCTGATTACAAAGAAAGTTAGATGTCATGGGACCATCGGATGAAGTATTAAGTGATTTATTCTAAAGCCCGATGGAGAGAATGGAGGGACAAATGAAAGGAGATTTCATCAGAGAGACCTACCCCGATTTAACATAAAGAAAAGTTGACTAATAGAAAGGAAAGGTGGATCCATTGGGATAAGCCAAGCCTTGACAAAGAAAGAAAAATGGTCGGGGTGAGATCCAATGGACTGGTTAGAGTGACCTATGTCGATCAGAAAAATAAAAAGGTAATTGAAGGAATGCAAAATGCAGGTGGCACTAGTTAATTGAATTATTGGGTAGGGTTACGTCAATTAGCCATTAGAATATCTAATGCAATAGACATTATTTAATGCTCATGACCGAGAAGATTGGATCCACATGAAGAAAATTTGATGAGTTTATGATTGTTACAGAATCTAGCCAGGGCATATCCATTATAAAGAAAGGTTTTTGTGCCAGAATTATTCACAGTGTTTTCAACCATTAGCATTGAAGTTGCAAACAAGAAGCGTGGGTAATTTGAAATTTCAAGCATTTAATCATGGAGGCTTCTAGTTCACAAGGGAAAAGAAAGGTCATAGAGGTTTCAGACACACAGTCTGCTAAATCAAAAATGACAAAGTCAGTAGAGGGTGTGCAAAAGTGAAGACTAAACTAGGACATGATTGACCAAATGGAGTCATCCAGTGCTAAGTCAAGGAGGTCTAAAGCCTATTTCCCGCCCAAGGATCAATAGGAAGACAAGTACAAAGAGGTTGGAGATATCTGGACAACCATAAGAGCTGACCAATTGTTTCTATATCATTACCTAAGGTGGAACAAGGAGATGCCACTGTCGAACCCTTGGATGACAAATTTGGGTAGAATGGTGGTCCCAAATGTTTTTTGGAATATCAGATTATTGGAATTGCTTACCAGAAGGTACAACAAATAAAAAAGGTGCATTCAATTTCCCAATGCGTATCTATTCATCCAGATATCTGTCGGGACTATTCATGAGGTTTTTAATGTGTCTTATGAGCCTTACATGCCCCTATCTTTTACTGACCTAGAACAAGAGTATACCCAAATGGACACCACTCACACAATGTGGTTAGCGATTCATAAGAAGGAGAAAGGATGACTCACAGAGCAGGATGGTCCTCCTTTCAAAATTACTCTGTTTAGACAATACATGTAATACACATACTAGGCATGTAGCAGAGTCTACAGGGAAGAAGTACCTAATGTCACAAGGATAGGCTCATTGGTGTTGGCTGTAGATATTCAAATGCATGAGTCAAGGTCATTTGAATATGCAACTTACTTGATAGAAAAGCTGCATGAAGGGTCCTTGAGTTTGCAGACGGAACCTAACCCTACTTTTAAATTTTACTCATTGCTAATGCATATGGTTTTGTTTCATGTGCAGATAAAGGGTTTGTGGCTAGAGGAATTAAGGATGACTCCTAGGAACAAAGATGGACATGACCAGCTAGTTCAATTATGAGTATCCCTATGGGACTCGAGGTTTGTCAAATCACCTAATGTGTTGTTTGAAGAATATTTTATTAACTGTTTGTATAGGTTGTTTGGAGTGGAATTTGATGGGTCTATCTCACTTGATATTTAGATTTTATTGAGACCCCAATCTTTTGGAGACACCAGTGTCAGCTACAATTGGGGTGACTGGTTTGTATGTCAGAATTTCACCTTTTCTAGGGTTTATGGTTTTGAGGGTGTTTCGTATATGTTGCCTATATTAGTTCGTGACATGATTCCCTATTTAGAGATTGTTAGGAAACTCAGTATGTCTGATGCAAAACATTTTGGTGGTGCACACAAGAAAACATTTATGTCTGGCACTTTGCATTTTTGGAGACTTCACCATTATATCTACCAAGGCTTATGAGATGATAGAAAAGAAGCTGGTAGAGGAGTACAATTTGTTTGGACACCAGGCTTGAAAAAAATATGATCCAGAGGGGTATATCCACCACTGCAGCAAGAGCCAGAATCTGGGAGGTTATCTATCTATACCCATGAAGGCTAAATATTTAATTAGAAATAGGGAACGAGATGAGTCTACTGCACTTTTACAGGAATTAAACCAAAAATAAGAAGAGCAGAAGCAGAGGCTTCAGGAACTAAGAGAAGAAGGAGATTCTGAGAGCCACTCTGATGATAATGTAGCTATATCAAACCTTCATGTACTTGAATTAGAAGAAGTGGTAGAGAGCCAGGAGAAAATCATGGTGAGAATAAATATCAATGTAGATGTAAGACTGGAAGAGTATGCAACTTTTGTTGTAGATGAGGTTTTTGTACAGTCAAAGGAGTTCAAGTCATTTGTGTACCATTATAAAGGGAAAAAGTTGAGGGAGAACATCCCAAATGTTATTCCAAAAAATGAAGTAGAGATGCCTAAAAAATTAAAAGAAGATATTGATGCAAAAGTGGCAACAATGACACCACAGAGAGGGAGACAACTTTTCAGTGAGGTAGACATCATTTTGTTCCCAGGATGTGACTTAAGTGCCTCTTTTATCTTTGACAACTTGTTGGATTCTAACTGAAAGGATGTAAAATAGGACATACAGGGTGTTGATGATATCTTTATTGGATCAAGGTATGATCCAGATGAAGAGGAAATGTTTCTTTGGGCCCTATACCCTCTAAATAAGAGACGCAAGATCATCGATGTAGATAAGGTATTTGGGCACATGATGAAGCTAAAAGTGGGAGAGGTTAATCCAATTGTTATAGCAGTTTTGGGGATTGACATTACAAAATTGAATTAGGCCCAAATGCAGTGGGTGGTAAAAGAGGGTCCAAAATATAAGAATTTATATGAAGACCTATTGAGAAGTCATGGTCAGGAAGTACCACATATTTCTGATACTAGTGTTCAATGGAAGAAGAAATATGAAGACTAGATGAAGGAAAACATAAAGTTAAAGAGGCAAATCAGGACTACCAGGGTAGATGTTGCTTGTGTTTTGTTAAAAAATAGGTTTGAACATTTATTGGAAGTTCTCAAAGAATTCTGGACAAATTGTCAGAAGACCCTAGATAATATGGCTTCTCATAAAAGAAGTTTGAATAGGCTGAAGGCATTGCCAAAAGATAAGAGTTCCAATGAGAAAGTGGTTGAGAAGATCCAGAGAAGGTTGAATAAACATAAAGAGTTTGGTGTGGACATTAAACAAGAGTGTACAAATTGCAAAGATATTGTTAGGTAAGGTCTACCATATATTGTCAATAATGTAGAGCAGTTAAAGGACAAAGGGATTTGGATTGCAGAATGCTAGATTGCACTTAACACATCCCTTGATGTTGCCCAGGCAGATGTTTTGGATATGAAGAATATAGGTGAGAAGTTGGAGAAATTGATTAGCATGGAGATCGCTCTCAGAGATACTATGTTCAACACCAACACTTATAAGGACACCAAGTATTTAGAACACATGCAAATGTGTGACATAATATTGGACGACCATAACTAATTTTTTATTTTGTAATTATATTTTGTGTCTAGCAGTTAAGCAGTTAGGTTTTAGGTTTTAGTTAAGATTATTTTAGCAAGATGAAAGGGTGTGTCCTTTCATTCAAATGTTTTGGCTCATATATATGTAGTGAGTCATATTTGTATCATGAGGGGGCAATAGAGAATTCTACCACTGGATAGGCTACAAGTGTTATTGTTTACAAAGGTCTAGTAGGAATAAGAAGTTTATTCTATGCAAACTGAATGTATTGGAGTATTTGTAAGTATCATTTTTGTGTACATTCTTATTCCAGATGTTAATATAGTAAATTTCTTGTTTTTATCTTTAGATCATTATGTGTAATTTTGTGTTTGATGAAATCATATGTCCTCTTGATAAATATTTTGGATTTGTTGTGATGTGCCATCACATGATGTTGTATCAAATGGAAAATTATTTTTTTATTGTTCATGCAACACATAATGAAACCTTCACAATGATGGTCTTATAATTGTCTCTTGAGTTGATAGTGTTTCTTGACCACAAAGTTATTCATTAATTGTGAGATAAAGGCACTAGTCTATTATTAATCTTTGGTGAATAAGTTTGTGTGAATTAGGTCCTTATCAAAGAAACAAATCTTCTAATTTATATAAGTAATGCTCTTTTTCATTATTGCTTAAATTCCTAAAAGTAATCTTTTGCATAATAAAACTATACTCACACTTATTTTATTAGTTTTAAAGGCATTCAATAAAAAGCACTTCTGTTAGCATAGTTGCAGGAAAACCTTTTGCCATCCCTGCAATTTCTAATTCCTACATTTTAAATTCACTCAAAACAAACCTCTTTTGTGCTTGAGAGTGTAAGGTACACCCACATGGGTTTGGTGGAGCCTAAAGTGCAGAGGGATTTGGTCTTTGACCATCCTTGTTCGTTGGCCAAGGCTGATTGGATCAATTAGGGATTAGGCAAGTCTTTGGTTTTCCAATCTGTGGTTTTGGGCACCAACAGATTGGCAACTCTGCTAGGGAGTTGTCATAGGAAGTGTTCAGAGTCTTTGGTGATTCATTTCAGACTCTACTGGAGGAAGGATCCTAGAAGATTAATAGAAAATATTGTTCCTCTTAGGAGGTGGCGACTCTACATCTAATACATGAATAATAGTTGGTATTTTGAGAAATTAAGAGAAACCCCTAGGAATTTACCAATAAGATTAATGTAGGGGAGAAGGTCTCTACACAAGGGACAAGATAATCTTGTTCAGTTGAGTCCAAAGAAAAGATACAAAGAAAAGAAATCAACACCAAGTATGGCATTTGGGGGTTATAAGAAGTTTCCTAGTAGAGAGGATGGCTCTTCATCTAGTGATAAATTTGAAAATATGGAGGAAAATCCTTTCTATACCTTAAATGCAAAAGATAATAATGGTGGCCATGATGAAACCTTGACTATTGAGGAATAGGGGGAGAGGCAATGGGATGCAATCATACTTAAAATGGCTGATTTAAATGGAGATGAATCAAAATGGAAAAGGCTCTTAGGAGACAACCAGATTGGGTATTGCAAAAGATGGGATTAAAAAGAGATACAATTCTAATCCTTAGGTCATAAGGGATAGAAGATGAAAGAAAATGTGATGCAAGTAGGCCAACAACTGCTAAATATAGACCCCCTCATATGAGAAAAATAGAGCAACCTTTTGTAACTTTTGATAACTTGTTATTAAATGGAAGTAGAAGATGGAGGGATGTGCATAGGGATCAAAGTGAAGAAAGGCAAAGAAATAGCTAAAATAATGGAAGAAGGAATGACAATGGGGGAAATGATGGGAACTGGAATAATAGCAATAGGGGTAACAATATAAATAATAATAGAGGAGGTAATGGGTATGGGAACAACCAAAATAATGGAAATAATAGAGGTAACAATGGAAATCATGAAAATGGTAATGGTGGAAATAGAAACAACAATAATGGCAACAGAGGTAATAATGGGAACAATGGTAATAATGGGGATGGTTGAAATGGTGGATTCAATAGAGGAAATATGAAAAATCAAAACAACAATCAGGTTGGCAGACAACCTATGATCATTGAAGATACAGATAGATGGATTTCATTGGCATTGTTGGTTATCCAAATCATATCACTAATTATTTAAGATTAGCCATCCCTAAATTCTCAGGAAATAGAATTGATTTAGCAGAATAGCATGTAGTTAATGTAAAAAATACCACTGAAGAATTTGAGGTTCCTCATGAAGATGTATTCATGAAATTGTTTGTTCAATATTTGACAGAAGATGCAGGAGAATGGTATCGAAGCCTTCCTGATGGATGTATTGGTAGCCGGCAAGAATTTCTAACATTGTTCTTGGAAGAATTTGGAGATCATAAGAATCCTTCATTTGCATCCCATGAATTAACAAGTATAAAGAAGAATCAAAATGAATCAGTTGTTGAGTTTAATAAAAGATTTAATAAAGTACTAAATAGAATACCCAGAGATGTCAGACATGTTGATTCATTTCTGATTGACTTTTATTTGAGTGCTTTTGATAGAAAAACCCATTATGATATTTTTTCTCATAGACCTGATACTCTACAACAAGCATTCAAGATAGCTGCTACCATTCAGAATAGCAAGAAAGTTCTTGGGAAGGTTCCCAAGAGAGATGATCCAAAGTTGTACAATTCTAGGGTTCCCAAGAAAGATGAACTTACTCAGATCATGGACATGCTTAAGGACCTAAAGGGTAACAAAAATCCTAATGAAAATCCACCATATAAAAATAATAAGCAAAAGAATTACAATAGGTCAAGGCTACATGATATGCCATATAACACAAACTAGAAGGATGGGAAGTCGGTGAAGCCTAATGTAAGCAAAGAAACTCTTGATCCACTAAAGAAGGCCACAAATTTTGTAGATGAATATCCATGGTGTGATGTTTGTAATCTACCTCATGTTGCACAATAGTGCATGATTGCCCAAGGTTTGATAGAGGAGGACAATCATGATGAGGGTTATGAACCTACTATAAATATTCTTTCATCTGATCCATATTGGGGAAGGGATGAAGATGCATCTGAGGGGGAGCAGTTTTCTTATGTACAGCAAAGGAGAGAAAATCAGCATTACAATATACAATAGGTCTTTTTAGATGATGATGATGAAGAAATTCCACCTTTGAGAAGATTGTTTCAGAATGATACAGTGCCTTCGTTAAGGAATTTAACCGAGGAAGAAAAGAAAGCCTTCACTATTGTAGCAGTAGAACAAGTAAAGAGAAATTATCAGCTGAGAAATAGGAATGATGAGTAGGGTAAGCTAGCAAGTGTGTTTGCCAAAGTTAAAAAACTAGATGGGAATAAAGACAACACTTTCAAAAGCAAAGATGCAAATGCCAAAAAGGGAAAGGAAGCAGTACTAGGATAGACCAAGAAAGAAGAAATGCCAAAACTAATTAAGCCTATGTAGAAGAAGAAAGTAAGTAAGCCCAATTCAAATAGTAATTCATTCATGTCCCAGGCATTGTCTTAGGTAAAGATATCTATGCCTCTACTAGAGGTAATGAAATTTCCAGACTACAAAAATGAGACATTGAAAATTATATCTAATGTTGAAGAAGTAAGTAGGAAAGATCTTAAATAAAAAGAAGATCCTCCTGTGGTGTATCTTAGCACGTCTATTACCAAAAAGATCACACAGGTAGATCCTTTCTATCTAACACTACTGATAAATAAAAAAATGCTAAAAAATTGCATGATAGATTCAGGAGCAATAGTAAATATCATGCTAGAGGACATCATGAAATAATTGGGAATGCATGTTGAAACACCTTACAGTAAGTTCTATGTCATGGAAAACAGGTCAGTTCCTATAGTAGGAATCATGAAGGACGTTGAGTTTAGATTTTGAGCCTACCTAGACACTGCATGCCTATGAGCTATGGGATGTTGTTGTCTAGACAATGGTCCAACTTGGTGGGTGGACATGTGCAACTTAACTTGTCATATGTGACTATTCAAGTGAAAGGGACAGAGGTGAGGATAAACAGAGAACCAAGATCTCCCTATCTCATTGAAGAAGTTGATCTTGATGAAGTGACTTGTTTTTGCCACTCAGATATGGACAACTTTTAGGTAAGTATTTGTAAACCTTTTAAAATTGATAAAATTATAGAAACAGTTAAACAAAATGAAAATTTAATTTGGAAATTGTATTTTGATGGTGCCTGCAGTAAGGATGGAAATGAAGTAGGAGTTGTATTTATTTCACCTAATGGAAAATCTTTTAAATACTCTTTCTTGTTAGCTTTTGAGTGTACTAATAATATTACTGAATATGAGGCCCTCTTATTAGGACTTAAAATAGAAAATAAACATGGCATTAAGTTACTAACAATTTATGGTGATTCAGAATTAGCTGTTTCACAAGTTAGAGGCAAAATTGCTCCGAAAAATGAAAAATTAAGAAGCCATAGGAACGAGGTTTAGGATTAAATTAAACTCTTCAATTCTTTCTCCATCAATTGGACTGAAAGGTCTAGTAATATTTTGGCAGACTTCATGGCTAACCTAGAGATCAAACATAATGATATCCCTTTTGATGATATTACCCAAGTAAAAATCAGGACTAGACCATCAGTCCCTAACAATGTAAAGAGTTAGCAAGTATTTGATGATGACAAGGATTTGCTAAAGTTTTTATTTTGTGAGAATCAGTATGAGAACTAGCGAATTGATTGGAATGGACTTGTGGAGGGCAATGATGGCAAGGAGACTGTACTTGGGCAAGAGGTGTTGCAACTGAAAATAAATAAAATGCCAAAGGGTTTGGTAGAGCTTGAAAGAATGTTTGATGATAAAGATATGGCAGGCTTCAGACCTAATTCAGGAGGATGTGAGGATGTTGAAAAAATAAACTTGGGATGTGAAAGCAATCCAAGAGAATTATATATTGGGAAATATCTCACACCAAAAATTAGAACAATATTGATTAATCTACTAAGGAAGTACATACATGTTTTTTCTTGGTCATATGATGACCTTAAAGCATTCAGAGAAGACTTGTTCCAGCATGAGATAACTTTGAAGCTTGATGCCAAGCCTTTCAGATAGAAGAAAAGGCCAATAAACCCTACTATGGCTCCCAAGATGAAGAAAGAGCTGATGAAATTGAGGAATGCTGGTATTATTGAGCCCATAATGCACTCAACATGAGTGTCCAATTTGATCCCAGTAAGAAAAAAGAATGGTGATATCAGATTGTGTGTGGACTTTAGGAATTTAAACGTTTCATCTTTAAAAGAAAATTATACTTTACCTAACATGGAGGCTCTTTTGCAGAAAGTCACTGAAAATAAATTGTTATCTATGATGAATGGCTTCTTAGGCTATAATCAAGTCAAAGTTAAGGAAGCAAAAAAGTTCAAAACTACTTTCACCACACCTTGGGGCACCTATGTCTATGCTAGGATTCCTTTTGGACTAGCAAATACATGAGCTACATTCCAGAGGGCTATGGATGTAGCCTTTGAGGGGATAATTGATTATATCTTAGCAGTTTACCATGATGATATGACTGCTTATTCTAAAAAGGCAGAAGATCATTGTAATGACCTAGAAAAAATCTTTATTAGAGCATTAGAATATGGCATATCTTTAAATCCCAAAAAGTGTCATTTTGGAGTTACTGAAGGGAAATTGTTAGGTCATATTGTTTCAAAAGATGGTGTGAGAATTAATCCAGAAAGGATTGCTACTATTGATAAGATTCAAATCCCTAAAATAGTTAATGCAATTCAATCTTTTTTCGGTCAAATTAACTTTGTAAGAAGATTTATTTCAAAATTTTCTAAAATTGTAAAACCTAATGCTAAAATGTTGAAAAGGGGTGATGAAATAAAGTGGACTAATGAAGCTCTTAAAGCTTTTGTAAATATCAAAAGAGCCATCAAGGAAGCCCCTCTATTAAAGTCCCCTAATTTCTCTAAGCCTTTCCAAGTGTTTTCATTTGCTTCATTCCATACTATTATTGTTGTCATGTTACAAAAGAATGATGAGGGTCATGAAGAAACAATGTCATTCTTTAGCAAAACATTTCAAGCATCTGAGTTGAACTATAATTTAAATGAAAAACAGGCTTATGATCTTGTGAAAGCTGTTAAATCTTTCAGACCCTATCTGGTTGGTGCCACTGTCACTACATATGTACCAAATGTTGTTGTTAAAGACATCTTCAAACAATCAGAGACTAGTGGAAGGATATGTAGATGGATAAACTAGATCCAAGAATTCAATATTGATATACAGATCACAAAGTTTGTGAGGGGTCAGGGCTTAGCAAAATTAATGGTGGAATCCAATCTTGAAGCAGCACAGGTAAATCAAATAGAGTTGGAAGATGTACAAATAAGAATTGAAATGTCTCCTTGGTATACAAATATTGTTTATTACTTGAAATATATAAAGTGTCTTGATAGTCTAAATGATAGTCAGAAAAGAACTTTAAAGATTCAAACATCTAGGTATGTATTACTTAAAGGAGATTTATACTAGAAAAATAGAGATGGTATTCTTTTATTGTGTCTAGATGAGTGTCACGCATATGGCTTTTTTTAAAACTTACATGAAGGTGTATGTGGAGGCCATTTCTCAGCCAAAACCACTACTCATAAAATTCTTAATGCTGGTTATTATTGGCCCCAAGTTTTCAAGGATTATCATGCTTATATTAGAAAATCTGAAGCATGTCAAAAAATTTCAAGGAAGCTTAAGTACAATGGAGCTATTCCTCTAAGACCCATGCATATAGAGGAACCATTCCAAATGTGGGGTATTGACTTCATAGGGGAAATCACAAACAAATCTAGTGGTGGGCATAAATGGATTTTGGTGGCTACTGATTATTTCACTAAGTGGATTGAAGCCATTCCCACAAGATAGGCTACAAGCAAAATTGTGACAAAGTTTCTCTTGGAAAACATTCTGACTAGATTTGGAGTACCTCAGAAGATTGTGGTGGACAATGGGATGTGCTTAAGATCCAAGGAGTTCTTTGATTTCTATGAAATTTATGGCATCACTTTGTCCTATTCATCACCCTACCATCCTCAAGGAAATGGACAAGCAAAATCAAGCAATAAGAACTTGTTGAAGATTATTAAAAGGATGTTGGGCGATAATAAAAGAGCTTGGGATTCAAAATTGAACCTAGCAGTATGGGTTGACAAAGTAACAGTCAAGAAGTCCACAAGATTTTCTCCATATGAGCTTGTATATGGAAAAGAAGCAAGATTACCCTTGAATAATTTTCTTCCAATTTATAAGTTTGTTATAGAGGAGTGTTCAGAGGAAGTAAAATTCATGGGGAATAGGTTGATGTAGTTGACTGAGTTGGATGAGTATAGGAAAGAGGACCAAGAAAGAAACATTCAGAGGCAACAGATGGTTAAGGCTTTACATGATAAAAAGGCTTGTGACAAAACATTTGAAGAAGGACAATGGGTACTTAAATGGAATGCTAGGGACCAAGACAAAGGAAAAAATGGAAAATTTGATGCACTTTGGCTAAGACACTATATCATCTTGGAAAAAAGTGCAGAAAACTCATATTACTTGCAGGATACTGATGGTGAAGTGCTAGAATTTCTAGTTCATGCTCAATACCTCAAGCATTTCTTCTCTTGATAATCAAGGAGTATTTTTCGTATCATAGTAATATAGTTTTCTTTTTGTTTTATGTTATGTGTTTTCAATTTTCTATTTTGGTCTACCTTCTGGAGATAGCTGAGATCTTGCTATGTCCTTAAAAAAACATACATCCCCAGAAAGAGCCACTGTTAGCACATATTTTTACAAAATATTTATGTGCTATATATGGATGCTTTTTGCATCTAGTTTCATCATAAGAGTATTTACTATTGGATTGTATGTGTAGGTGATATGTTGTAGTGTCTTCATGAAAAGGCATCACTTGGGCATATTCAAGGGAAATGTTGAGTGTGATGGCATTTTGGTAATCCTCATCTTCACAATTAGTTTCATTGCAAGAGCACTTTTGGAAGATCAACATAGAGAAGGGTTTTGAACATGTTCATAGATGTCAATGGTGTGGGAGAAACATTTCACTATGGTTATTAAAAGTTTCATCCAAGGAGAAGGCTTCTTTTGTACAAAATGTAAAATTCTACTTATCGGCATAAGTTACCCCGATGAGATTGCCCAAGGAGGGTGGATTGTGTTGATCAGAGTAACTCATGCCAATGGTGTTTCCTAAAAGCATGAGCGGTGTGAAGAAGTGATAGTGAGTGGTAATCCATCGGGGAGAGTTACGGTGATGATATGATAAGAAGTCTGAGTCATCGGAGTAACATACACTATCAAGAATGAGGAAAAAATGTTATCCCGATACTCAATGGGGTTATCGGTTGAACTTTTGCTGACAACATATGGAGTGAATTCATAGAAATGTCATAGGGAATTCCTATTTATGTTACCTGGATACTTGATAGACTAAGTGGAGAAGGCGACTCTATCAGAAATACTTTCTATGATAAAGCGGTACCAAGCAAAAAGGGGAGCTAGGCCATTAGGGTAACATACATTATTGGAGAAACATTTTCGGAGTTGTGTCGATGCCCGATGGGTAGAATGCCACAGGGGGACAAAAGGCAGATCCATCAGGGAAGCTACAACCATCACAAGAAAGGAAAATATTCTACACGGATGCCTGATGAAGCAATTGAGGAAGGTGACGTCGATCAGAAAGAAATTTAGGTGTCATGGGACCATCAGATGAAGTATTAAGTGATTTATTCTGAAGCCCAATGGATTGACTGGAGGGATAAATGGAAGGAGGTTTCATCGGAAAGACCTACCCCGATTTAACATAAAGAAAAGCTGACTAATAGAAAGGAAAGGAGGATTCATCAAGATAAGCCAAGCCTTGAGGAAGAAAGCGAAATGATTGGGGCAAGATCCGATGGACTGGTCGAAGTGAATTATGTCAATCAAAAAAACAAAAAGGTAATTGAAGGAGCAAAAAATGCAGGTGGCGCCAAGTAATTGAATTATCGAGTAGGTTTACATCAATTAGCCATTGGAATATCTGATGTGATAGCCATTATTTAATGCTCATGATCTAGAAGATTGGATCTGCATGAAGTAAATCTGATGAGTTTATGATTATTACAGACTCTAGTCATTGCATATCAAGCATAAAGAAAGGGTTTTTGTGCCATAATTATTCATAGTATTTTCAGCCATCAGTATTGAAGTTACAGACAAGAAGTGTGGGTAATTTGAAAGTTCAATCATTTAATCATGGAGGCTTTTGGTTCACAAGGGGAAAGAAAGGTCATAGAGGTTTCAGACATAGTCTGCTAAATCAAGAAAGACAAATTTTGTAGAGGGTGTGTAAAAGTGAAGGCCGAACTAGGACATGATTGACCAAATGGAGTCATTTGGCGCTAAGTCGAGGAGGTCTAAATCCTATTTTATCCCCAAGGATCAAATGGAAGACAAGTAAAAAGAGGTTGGAGATATTTGGATGACCATAAGAGGCTACAAATTGTTTCTATATCATTACCTAAGGTGGAACAAGGACATGCCACTATCAAACCCTTGGGTGATAAATTTGGGCCGATTGGTGGTCCCAAATGTTTTTCTGAATTTCAAATTATTGGAATTTCTTACTAGAAGGTACAACAAAGAAAAAGGTGCATTCAATTGCCCAATAGGGATCCGTTTATCTAGATATCTACTGGGACTATTCATGAGGTTTTTAATGTGTCTTATGAGCCGTGCATGCCCCTATCTTTTATAGACCTAGAAGAAGAGTATACCCAAATGGACACCACTCACATAGTGTGGAGGTTAGCGATTCATAAGAAGGAGAAAGGACAACTCACAGAGCAAGATGCTCCTCTTTTCGAAATTACTCTGTTTAGACAATACTTGAAATACACGTACTCGACAAGCGGCCAAGTTTGTAGAGAAGAAGTACCTGATGTTACAAGGATAGGCCCATTGGTGTTGGCTATAGATATTCAAATGCATGACCCAAGGACATTTGATTATGCAACCTACTTGGCTGAGAAGCTGCATGAAGGGTTCTTGAGTTTGCAGATGGAACCTAACCCTACATTTAAATGTTACTCATTGCTAATGCATATGGTTTTGTTTCATGGGCAGATAAAGGGTTTGTGGCCAAAGGAATTAAGGGTGACTCTTAGGAGGAAAGATGGATAGGACCAACCAATTCAATTATGGGTGATTTGTGGGACTCGAGGTTTGTCAAATCACATTATGTGTTGTTTGAAGAATATTTGGTTGTCTTTGTATAGGTTGTTTAGAGTGGAATGTGAGGGATATATCTCACCTGAGATTAAGAGATTCTTGAGATCCCATCCTTTTGGAGACCCCATGGCCAGCCACAATTGGGGTGACTGGTTTGTATGTCACAATTTCACCTTTTTTAGGGTTTATGGTTTCAAGAGTGTTCCGTATATGTTGCCTATATTAGTTCCTGACAAGATTGCCTATTAAGAGCTTGTTAGGAAACTTAGTATGTTAGATACAAAACATTTTGGTGGTGCACAAAAGCAAACATTTATGCCTGGCACTTTGCATTTTGGAGACTTCACCATTGTATCTACCAAGGCTTATGAGATGATAGAAAAGAAGCTAGTACAGGAGTACAATTTGTTTGGACACTAGGCTTGGAAAAACTATGATCCAAAGGGGTGTTAGGGGTCCCACAGATACTGAGTGGGGGGGGGTGAATTAGTATCTGACCAGTAATAAGAATTTCTTAAGTTAAAACATGCAAAACATAATATAACAGTGTACCAGTATGCAAGAAATAATGCAATAAATAGAATCAAGAATATCCACATGAAAAGTACACCATAACACAAGATGTTTAACGAGGAAACTTGGTGTGGGAAAAACCTTGGTGGGATTTGTGAGCCACAATATTCAATCATAGGCCAATAAGAGAATATTACTTATAATAGGGGCTTGCACATGCAAGAAGGCCAACTGCCTAGAGCTCACTGCTCAATGGGAAGTCACACTGACTTACAAAAAGGATTATACTAATCCAACAACTTGTACTACTTTACAATAGCATCTTCAATGCCAGATTCAGTACCGGTTCCTGCTCTATTCTTTACATATACCTTTGACCTATATTTCGCATATTAGATCTGCCTAATATTTTCCTTTATGCTTCTACCATCATTATTACAAATGTCTACAATGATCTCCTTTATATATAAGAGTCATTTTACAATTTTCAAAGTTAGCTTACAATAATAAACAAAATATTACATAACAAAAATCCTATCGGCCTCTGTGCCGGTATACTTTCTTTCTTCTATGTCGGTGTCGGTGTATATTGTTCTACTGATGCCGGTGCACTATCTTGCCGGTGTAATGCTTTTCCTATATAATGTCTTGTTGGTGCCATAGGATTGCAAGGTTGCCATCAATGATGAAACCTTCAATCACATACAATGTCTCATTAGAGTGTGCATATGCCAACAATCTTCCCCTTTGACATTGAAGGTAACACTCATGAGAAATTTCAAAAAGTGTCCAAAAGTGTGCAGTCCAAAAATGTTACCAAAAATGTGAGAGCTCCCCCTGAGCATATGATTCTTGTGTTTTGAACTTTCTCATTCCACTACTCCCCCTTTGGCATCAATGATAAAGGTTGTCAAGATGTCAGTAGAGTTTGTAGGTTCAGCTATCCATAATCTCAACCTTGTAGCTAGGTGGTTATAATCTGAAAAAGATCTCCCAAAATTAAGTTTATACTATCCATGAACTTCTTACTATCCTTTATTGTTGTCTCAGTTCTCTTCACTGTACCAGTGAGATGCTGCAAATGCTCTGCCGGTGTTTTGCTACCCTGTGTTAGTGCCTCAGAAATTTCCTTCCACAGAGATGCTAAATAGTCCAATCTTGGACTTAGTTTAGATCTCAAATGTTTTGCCTTATTTATTGTCTTTTCTTTCTCCCTTCCCAATTTGAGTAGTTTTTCCTCAAAATTTGCTATCTTCTCTTCAAAAACTAATAGTGAATCAGGTGAGTTGACAAAGTTGTCTGCAAGTTTATTTATCTCATCCCGTGTCTTGCTTATTTTCTTGTCAATATCTATAGTCAAAAAGTTTGTTTTACATGTATCTTTATACAGATTTTTGTATTCTTTCAACAAACTACATAGTTCTAGTAGAAGTGTGTCAAAATTTTTGTTATACTTCTTTATTTCCTCATCAAAGAATTTCTGCTTTTCAATCTCTATCTTATCCTTCACTAAATCTTCCTTTATTTTCTCAATATTTTCTTAAATGTATTTACACAATGTATCTAATTGTCCTAAAGAATCTTTATTATCTATATTACAGTTGGGTGCAATTACTTTAAAAATTGGTATGGAATCACCAATTGCTTTATAAGCCTATGAGCTGCAGACAGTTATTTTCTTGATAGAATCAAGTAATACCTCAGTCACATTTGTTGACTTGAATGTTGATGATGATCCAATAATCTGAGTACCGGTGGTAGTAACCATGCTTGTATTGACCTCTGGCAGGTCAGTTTGTGTTTGCATTTCTTTAAACACTGGTTTTCCTACTTCACTGGTTACCAGTGGTATTGTTTCCTTATGTACCTATTTCGGAGCATTTAGCTCTATTGGTTTCTCTGTATGTTGTGTTGTCTCTATTTGTGACTCAGTCTCTACCTTTTTCTTTGTATCTTCTATCGGTTTCTTTGTTTCCCCTGCTATCGGAGGCTCATTAGCCATGTCTGACTTGTCAATTGAATCCTTGTCCACTATTATGTTGATCTTCTAAGTATCAACATTGATAGTATATAGGACTTCAGAATTAGGATTGCTATCCTCTACATCCATTTTTTTTTCTACCGGTTGATCTTTAATAGTTGTTGTTTTCACCGGTGGAGGTAGGTTGTCTTTAACTTTGATGCTTGGTGGTCCACCAACTTTTCCTTTCCCCTTGTCTCTGTCTTTCTGATATACCTTTATAGGTTTAGGGTTCCTGTACTCTTCTTGTTTTTCTTTGTCAACCAGAAATATATCCCATCCATCTTCTATTTCCTCTATTACTTCATTAACTCTTCCTGCCATTAGTGAAATATGCTAGTGTGCAGTAGAGAATACTGACCAATTTGCTTGAGCAATCAAGTCATCAATTTCCTTAGGAGAGTTTACCGGATATACAACAAGTAGTTTCTCAATTTTTATTTTCTTATCTAATTCTATCACTACTTGCCTTCTGGCCTCAAGTCTTTTGAATAAATCATCAGGAATTTCATTTGCTACTTCCATCAAGAATTTCTTGTACATGTCCATATGCAATATAACACTATTTTCAACTTGTTCTTTCTCATCAACAGTTAGAGTGTCTTAGCTTTTCCCTATGTTCTTCAGTTTTCCTTCCTTTGTGATTTCATTTAGCAGTACATCAAGATGTGCCAAGTCTCTATTTGTCCTTTTCTTCTTCTTAGGTGTAAGTTTATTCTTTGGTGAGGCCTTTCTAACCGGTGATCTCACAGCTTGTTGCTTTTGCCTCATTCTTCTAGGTGAAGGAGTGGTTGTCAGTGAGGGATCTCTTTTTCTTACAACTCTTTTAAAAGTTGCTGGCATGTCACCTTTTGAAGAAGTACCTACCGGTGATAGATGAGTTTCAGGTTGTGGAGCGGCCAACTCATCCTCTGTTATGCCGGTTTTCTTCAATACATCTTCCCTAATGGCTTTTGCTTGGCTAGATCCTTACCTTACAAATGCCTCAACCTTCTTTACTCTTTTCTTTGATTGTATTTGGCTTTCTATAGTCTCAGCACTACCAAATACTTCTTCTTTAGGTTCATTGGGGGCTTCCAGAAGTGCTTTAGCATATGTTTCAACTATGTGGTCATCTATTTCATAGCCCATCTCGGTTACCCAAATTGTCCCTGGGATGACCGCTTCCATCCAGATTTCATCTTTCTATTTGTCTACTATTTTCTGACATAACCTTATTCTTTTCTTCATTTTGGTCTTTAATGCTTGAAAGAAGTCATTAATATTGTTCTCCTTGTTCTCACCCATGTCATTGAACAGTTCAGTCAATTGCTTTCCTACCGGTATGTCATATCCAAGATCTTTATAACCTATACTAAGAACCTATTTTGTTATGTGTAGCATTAGGCATACTAACAGATTTCCAAATCTAAAAGTTCCTTTCTTGTCCCTTTTGATTTTTCCAAGGTTGTCAATTAGTTCATTCTTCAACCATTCACATATGTCAATTTTTGCATTGTCTGTTACCATATCATAAGCACTCTTAATGCATAAACTTGAAACTAAATTAGGTCTCTTAGCATGAGTGGCTTTATAACCTAATATCATACTGATGAATCTCACATTGATATCTTTTACATCATTAACCCTTAGAGATCTCTTGTCAAATGTTGCACCAGTTAGTTTTGTAACTAGGTCATTAGGAACCTTCTTGGTTTTATCTGGTCTCTTACTGGTGGTTAGTAACCCTGTGACAGCTTTCACAGCTTCCTTGGTGATCTTATGGATTGCATCCAACTAGAAAAATTCTCCATGTACTCTGCTTAAAACTATCCTAATCACATTCTTAGGAAATTCAGGAATGGTAAGGATTTCTGTAAATCCTAGGGTTTCAATAATCTTGTGTTCATTTTTAACATTGCCGATATCATCACATATCACGGTTTTATACATGGTTTTCATTTCCTCATCTCCTAACTCTTCAATGTTGCAGTGGATGTACATTCTAGGGTCTTCAGCATATACAACTCCCTTAGGAATTTGAGAAAATGCACCTAAGGTATCATCCTTCTTTGGTATCTCGAGAACTAACTGAAATATGGGCCTAGGTCTTTCTATTACCTCAACAACAGTAGGGTTTGCTATGTATTCAATTGCAGAGGTGGATGCCATGATTAAATACCTTTTACTGCCTTGGATGGATGATTTCTTGGAGTGTGCTTACTTCTTGCTCGAAATGCCTTATCTTAGAGTCTTCACACTCTCTGTAAATTTGAAATCACGGTGAAGTGAAACAGAGCCAAAACCATAACTTTATAATGTCTTTTCGCCATCTACAACATTAATTGCATGTCAATTAAGTATTCACTTAACATTGTCTACCAGTAATAAGTATTTTTTCAACTTCTTATCTCTAACCGAGGGAATAATTAGCACATGTGTCATTAGATTGCCAAACCCTCAAGAAAATTGTCTTCAATTAGATGAAGAACTTCCTGCCGGTGGAGCACTACTCTGTCCTGCCGGTGAAGTATCACTTTTTCCTACTGGTGAAGCATTGGTTGGTTCTACCATTGGAGAAGTATTCCCAATATTTAGATCAGCTTTTCTAATCTATTGTTTTGAGAATTCTTGGTTAACCTCTTCAACTTTTTCTTTACCTTTCAAGCTAGCACTTTTGTTGTCTACTGGTGTCCCTTTACTTCTACAAAATTTAGCAATATGCCCAATCTTGTTACATGCATAACAAGTTACATTATTCTTCTGAATAGCTTTCCCATAACCTATGCTGGTTTGTGTTCTGCATTGATTTGATAAGTGTCCAAATCTTCCACAAACATAACATCTCACATTCATTCTGTAGTTTTCAAAGTTGTGACCAACTTTGTTACATTTTGAACATTGACCGGTGGGTGTGTTGATATTCTAATAATTCCTAGATCTACATTCATTTTCTCTATAACCATACTTATTACAGTTAAAGCATTTTCCATTAAATTTATAAGCATTAGGTTGTCTTACCAGTTTGCTATGATCCCAAGTATTTGCAGTACCGGAGCTTTCACCAACTTCAAAGCCAATTATAGAAGTGTCACCTTTAGGTTTTTGATTCTTTACCAAGGTACCAAGTTCCTCTGAGCTTTTCTTGAATTTTTCTTTGTGTTGATTTGCAGTTTCCACTTCTCTTTCCAAGATTTCTTTTTGTCTCATCAGTTCATTTGAGTCATTCTGAGTATGCATCAGATCTATCTTCAACATGTCATTTTCATAGCTAAGTCTTGTTTTCTCATTTGTTGCATCAGTTAGTCTTCTGGTCAATTCTTCTTCATTCTTCTTCCTATCCTCAATCTCTTTGCAAAATCTCATAGTCATATCCTGCATTTCATTTTTTGTTGTCATGATCTCTTGTTTTAACTTGCTTATCATATCATTAAGTGATTCCTTTTCATCATTCTCATTTTGCAGTTTTTCACAAAGTTCTCTTCTCTTATTTCTTGCAACAATAAATTTTTCTTGAAGTGCCTGAATGATATCCTGAGCTGCCCTTAAATCATCTTCTAATTTGATATTTTTCAATTTCTCTGCATCATAGTCTGTAAGAGCTCCTTCAAGTTGCTTCATCAGATTTTCCATCTTTACTAGTGTCAAGATCTTCCTCAAGCTGTTAGGTTTCTAAAAATAGAGGACCAAGCTCTGATACCAATTTTTAGGGGTCCCATAGATATTGAGAGGGGGGGGTGAATCAGTATCTAACTGGTAATAAGAATTTCTTAAGTTAAAACATGCAGAACATAATATAACAGTGTATCGGTATGCAAGAAATACTGCAATAAATAGAATCAAGAATATCCACATGAAAAGTACACCATAACACAAGATGTTTAATGAGGAAACCCGGTGTGGGAAAAACCTCGGTGGAATTTGTGACCCACAATATTCACTCTATTGAACATTATATTTGAAATTAAAAAATATATATATATTTCCATAAGCGTGAAGGCTACAAGATTTCTCGGCCAATAAATTGTATCGAGTATTTCAAAAGAAGCTTCATTGAAAGAGTGCTTTCATCGAAATAAAGTATGTAAAGCACCAAGCAAAAGAGTTTTGGCAAAAAGTCACCTTCGATAAATTTAGGAAACCGCTCATTGATACTCCAAGTTTCATCGAAAAGTAAAAACAAAAAGCAAAAGGCAAAAAGTGATTTCGAAGAAATATAACTACCAAAGAAACTCATATAGCATTCATTGAAATGCAAAATCTCATCGATAAACATAAAGTTGAACAAGAGAAAAGGTGTTTTATTGATAAAAGAGGATATCGAAGGAAAAGGACTTTCGATGAACTTACATGAACTTTCACCGAAGGAAAGAACTCATCGAAATATGATTTCGATGAAACTTGCGAATGACCTATTGAAAAAGAGGTTTGTCGATGAAAAGATGATTTCAATGAGTCTTAAAAATGGCTTCTCGACATGGGCTACTCACCAAAAGAATAATATCGAAGAGAATGGGCTTTCGATGAAAGATTTAAACACTCGGCTGAAGACAAGGGTTTCATCGATAACTTGAATTATGATCATTTTGGTCGAACTGTACTTCCCACGAAAGAGTTAAAGGCCCAATTGAAGAATGTCACATCTGCAATTAATTTTAAACACTTGAGTAGCCGTTGTAGACGCAGAACATTAACTATGCACAGGTTTCCCATGCGATTATAGTTGAACTGATCGAATTTTCATAAGAGCCAGATTAATGCCAAAAGACTGAAAATTGCGAAGAACTTGCAGAAATTTGTGAACGACAATCAGAAGAGCTGGGCATTTCTCCAAGTAAGTGTTGTCTCTCATATTTGCTATAATCATGGAACCTTCTTCTTCTTCTTCTAAAAAGAGTAGGAAAGGAAAAGAACTAAACCCTGAAGAGAAGCCCAAAAGACAAAAGAAGGAAGGGAGAGCTCCGACTCAGGATTTGCTAGACCAATGTCCCACATCTAGTGTAAGGTCTAAAAAGATCAAAAGCGAAGAAGAAGGATTGGAGGATAGATTTGAAAACCTGGGAGACATTTGGACTGAAATTAGAGGACATGAATTATTCCTATTTAGCTACAAAAGAAGGGATGCTCCTGAGCCCATAAGTAATCTATGGAAGAAGAACTTAGGGAAATTGGTAGTCCCAAACGTGTTTGTAGATATTGAATTAATGAAAGCTCTGGTAGATTGCTATAATCCAAGAACCAAAACCATATGCGATTATAGAGGGAATCCCTTAGTGGTGATTAACAAACAAACTATTGATATGGTATTTGATTTAGACTGGGAAGTAGAGGAGAGAATCGATATGCAGAAACTATCACAAGAATTTTTTAGCTTGGAAAACATCTACAGGACTTGGAGACTACCTATTCATCAGCCGAAAGTGGGTGGGTCATTTGTTCCATTCAGAAAAGATGACAAGGTGCCATTTGATGTCAACCACTTCCATCCATATTTTAAGTATACATATTATGTTGCAGCCCAAGTATTAGGCCTAGAGGCTCATCCACTCATGGATATTGGAGTTATGGTTTTATGTGCTGATTTAAAATCAAAAGACCCTAGGTCATTTGATTATGCCACTTATGTTGCAGATGCCTTAAATCATGGGTTGGAGAAGTTAAAAGGGGATCTCATGAACATACATTTTTCATTGTACTCCTTATTAATGCATATTATTCTTTATTGTGGACAAGAGATCAACTTCTGGTCAGATGATTTCTACATTAGATCTTATGATAAGAATGGTTTGAAGAAGCCAGTTCAGTTGTGGGTTTCTGCATGGGACCAGAGGTTCATGAACAACTAGTACTGGCACTTTCAGGAATATTTTGTGAAACCTCTTAGTGCGGCCTTTGGACAACACAAAGATTATACTCTGTCTCTTGAAATTAAGAGATTCCTCAGGCCAAAGGACCTCTCTCCGGAGTCACAAATTGATCACAATTGGGGTGATTGGTATTGCCACGATAATCACACAGAAATCAGGGTATTTGGGTATGAAGGAAGACCACACATGCTTCCAATTATAGTACCAAACAGGGTGGCTAGCCTAGAGATTGTAAGACAATTATCTATTGTCAGTGCCAAACACCTTACAGATTTCGGTAAACAGTCCATCATTCTAGGTTTATTGGTTTTTTCTGACTTTATTGTTAAAAGTTCAAAAAGCTATCATTTACTACAGAATAAGTTAGACTACTATGACATGACTCTGGGTGAACCTAGAGAGAACTTCGATCCTGAAGGGTATATAAGAGCTACCAGAGCATCACAAAAACTCAAAGCTGGAATACATGTGGCCAAAATGCCAGATGACCTGATTAAAAATCTTGAAAAAGAGGAGGCCAGGGTTTTGAGAGAAAAGAGTGAATTGACTTGGGAGGCCTACAAATGGAAAAGGGCAAGGGGAATGATAGATGGAGATCTACTTGGAAATCTCCAAGATCCTTTGGAAGTAGCTAAAAGGCTGCTTCAACATGAAGTAGAGATCATACATAGAGTGCCCCCACAATTCCTTCATTTTATTAATACTGAGAAGGATAGTCAACCCTTAGCTCACATGTCACCAAAATCGACTGCTAGTAGTATCCCTGCGGATTCTCCTAGAGAAGATTATCCTCCTGGTTTTGAAGCAGAGATGAATGTGGACACTGGTGAGATTAATATTAAGGATGTCATCGATATAAGGATGACTGAACATGAAGATTTTGTTGCTGATGATGGATTCGCCTCTTCTAGGGAATTCCTTTCATTTTTGTACCAGTACAAAGGAACACATGTTAAACGAAGCATGGCTGGAAGACCAGAAGAAGAATAGATGAAGAAATTGTAGGATGAGATTGATATCCTCATGAAAGATATGACCCCTGAGAAAGGGAGAAAATTACTAAAAGAGGCCGGTGTAATCATCTTTTCTGGTTGGGATATAAACTCAGCACTTCTATTTGACAGGTTCCTAAAGAAGCAAGATTTGAATCAACAAGTGTTGCCTCAGGAGATAGACAAGTTATTTCTAGGCTCTGGATATGATCCCGATAAGAAGGCTCTCCTACAATGGGCATTATATCCAAAGGGAAAGAGGCCTATCATTATGGATATTGAAGAAACCTTTGGACACCTCATGGTTCATCAGGTTGGAAAGACTGACCCTAGGGTCACTACTAAATTGAACTTGGATGTCGCCAGATTAAACCTGGACCAGACAAAATTTTTGGTTAGAGAAAATGTTACTTATAAGGGGTTGTATGAAAAATCCAAAGAGGAGAATCAAAAGTTGCAAGCAAAAATATTGCAACTTGAGACAGGGACTCCCATAAGCGAGTACACCTCATACCCCATAGGACGTAGCTTGGATGATGTTTCTGATGCTCTATATTGGAAGTATCAAGCAGATAAAGCCACCAAACAGGCAGATAGTATCCAACAAAAGATGGATAAACTGGTCAATGATATCATCGGACATCGGTTTAACACCATGCTTTCGCATGTCGAACCATATTGGAAGGTATATAATGGAACTATAAAGGCATTAACAGAGCATGAGAGATTAAAAGCACGACTACATGAAGTACTGAATAGTGTCGATGCAATGACGCCAGAGGAAAAAACTGAAGGGACTGCGTATATGGAAAATCATGTTAAACTTGAAGATACACTGAGAAGAGATCCAAAGGAATTGGATGATGGGAAACCTATTGGAATGCCCTCAGTTTATAAAGAAGGAGAGGTAATATCCTTGGAGGATTTGCGGAATGAGCTCATTAGCGTCAAAGACTGGGCTTTGTCAGAAATAGATCGAAGTAAAGACATGGCCCCTACCGTCAACCAGATGATATTCAAATATCTGTCGCAGGGAGAAGAATTGAAGAAACAGAGTGCTAGAATCAAAACCTTCAAGGATGATGATTATATTCATCATTTAGGACTTCTTAATCTCTTTTTGCTTAAGTTTGTTATAAACATTCAAACTAGCAATTAGCATTTCGAAAAGACGTATCTTTTCATGAAAAGCTTTCATTCTCATATATATATGAGAATGGTTTTTGTAATATAAAGGGGACGAATTAGATAAGAGCAAGATAGCAATGTATGATAGCCTATAAGTCTTCTGTATAAAAAACCATAATGGAATACATGTTTTGATCAATTTTTTTTTTTCTGCATATGTGTTGTGGATCATTTCACTTTCTTTTGGCAATCATCTGTGATATTATCTAATAAGATAAGGTTATTCATGTTCTTGAGATTAAATTTATGCTTTATACTATAAAGTTGAAACAACAGTTTTGCTTGCGAATTGTAATTGTTCCTCACAGAGCTTAATTGACTGGTCCCTTAAGGGTAGGGTTAAATTCACTCAATCAACATATGATATAAGCATTTATTTGGTTTCAGAAGAAATAATAACTGATAGGTCCATAAAGGGATGGATTAAAAACTGTCTCACAGGCTCCCACCATAAGTCCTAAAGAAACCACAATGACTCTGTAGCCCAAACAACAAAGAAGGCACTGGTTAATTATAGATTACACTCATCATTATATTCATCATTTGTTATTTTAAAGCAACAAGGAAACATAGAACGAATAGCTTCTACAACAACAATTTTGAACTCATCTGTTATATCTCCATTCAAGGGACCTATGCCATTCCAAGATCAGGAGATATCAGATTAAGACAATAAATCTTCTATAAAAAGCACTGGTTATTGGAAATAACTGGTGAATAGGTATACCCGCCTAGGTCTTGCAGAGCCTGAAGTGAGAGAGTTAAAATCCGAATTGGTTTGCTCTATTAGTTGGCCAAGTCAATTGGAGGGTTTGATCATAGGATTTGGCATTTCCTTAGAACCTATCCAATCTGTTGATTTGAGACCCAACACACTCATTGGCCAATAAGAGAATATTACTTACAATAGGGGCCTACACATGCAGGAAGGCCAACTGCCTAGAGCTCACTGCTCAATGGGAAGTCACACTGACTTACAATAAGGATTATACTAATCCAATAACTTGTACTACTTTACAATAGAATCTTCAATGCTAGATTCAGTACCGGTTCCTACTCTGTTCTTTACATATACCTCTAACCTATATTTCGCACATTAGGCTACCTAATATTTTCCTTTATGCTTCTACCATCATTATTACAAATGTCTACAATGATCTCCTTTATATATAAGAGTCATTTTACAATTTGCCAAGTTTGCTTACAATAATAAACAAAATATTACATAACAAAAATCTTGTCGGCCTCTATGCCGGTATACTTTCTTTCTTCTATGTCGGTGTCGGTGTAGAGTGTTCTGCTGATGTCGGTGCACTATCTTGCTAGTGTAATGCTTTGCCAGTATAATGTCTTGTCGGTGCCATTGGATTGCAAGGTTGCCATCAATGACAAAACCTTCAATCACATACAATGTCTCATTGGAGTGTACATATCCCAACAAGGGGTATATCCACCACTATAGGAAGAGACAAAATCTAGGAGGTTATCTGCATATACCCATGGAGGCTGAAGATTTATTAAGAAATAGGGAATGAGATGAGGCTGCTACACTTTTAGAGGAATTGAACCAAAAATTAGAAGAGCAGAAGTAGAGGCTTCAGGAACTAAGAGAAGAAGGAGATTCTGAGAGTGGTTCTGATGAGAATGTAGTTGTATCAACCCTCTGTGTACCTAAATTAGAAGAAGTAGTAGAGAGCTAGGATAAAATTATGGTGAGAATAAATGCCAATGCAAATGTAAGACTAGAAGAGTATGCAACTTTTGTTGCAGATGAGGTTTTGGTACAATTAAAGGAGAACAAGTCATTTTTGTACCATTATAAAGGGAAAAAGTTGAGGGAGAACATCCCAAATGTTAATCTAGAAAATGATGCAGAGATGCTTAAAAAGTTAAAAGAAGATATTGATGCAGAAGTGGCCACAATGACACCACAAAGAGGGAGACAACTTCTTAGTGAGGCAGACATCATTTTGTTCCCAGGATGGAATTGAAGTGCCTCTTTTATCTTTGACAACTTGTTGCATTCTGACATAAAGGATGTAAAACTGGACATAGAGGGTGTCGATCATATCTTTATTGGATCAAGGTATGATCCAGATGAAGAGGAAATGTTACTTTGAGCCCTATACCCTTCAAATAAGAGACCCAAGATCATAGATTTAGATAAGGCATTTGGGCACATGATGAAGCTTAAAGTGGGAGAGGTTAACCGAATTGTCACACTTGATTTGGGGATTGACATTGTTAGGTCCCAGAGACAACTGAGACGGGGGGGGTAAATCAGTTGTCCAATAAATTCAACCAAAATTAACTTTACCAAAACTTAATGCTTAATACTGGTAAACCAAACTTTATTGCCGGTAGACCATTATATCAGTTAATTGCAGTACGGATAAAGATTAATGCAAGAAATAGAAAGACAATAACATCCACAACACATAACACAAATATTTGTATGTGGAAACCCTATAAATGGTCTACTAAATGGGGCTATGATCAACATTCCATTCATGACATGGAATTTTAAATTTATTAGAAAAGGGTAGCTTTTTGTTGGGGTCTTTTCCAAAGGACATAGCAATGGATTATAGAGTAACCTTAACAATCAAGGTGATGGAGCTCATGTAGTTGTAGGAGATTCAAAATGTTGCTTCCTCTTTTCCTTCCTTTCAATTGCCTCTTGAATGTCTTTCAGAGAGGTGGAGTTAGTCATTGCCATAAATTTTCTCAAGGTAGTCATCTCCTTAACTTTCCATTTTAGGGCCTCATGACTTTCCTTCAACTCTTGAATATCCTTCCTCTCATCCCTCAAGTTGATCTTTACATTAATCTCTTTGACTTTCTCCTCCATGCTTTCCCAATTTTCAAGTTTTCTCTGCCATGTTGTTGGCTACCATCCAAACCATCTCATATTTTTCTTCCATATCCCAACAGTCACCACGAGCCTCCACCTCAGTCATTGATTTCTAGCCTATTGATATTTTTCTTGGCTACATTTAGTAATGAAAGGAGTTGGAAAATGATAGCATCCTATCTATTGATGACTTCACACACACCATTAATTTTATCTATAGAATATGGGAATCAAGCTTAAGGGTAGAATCACTAGGGCTTGAGCAAGTGGGGCATAAAGGGTCCATGAAGGGGGATTTCTCTATATAATTAGCTAGAGTCCAATCCAAACCCATGGACAAGGAAGGATGAGAGTCTTGGGAAACCTATCCCTCCTGAGAGCCCACAAAATTAATTTTCTTACAAGGGGGAGAAGGAGGATATTTTTTGTTTATCCACATAAAGAGTGTTTATTTGGGTAGGGATTTGTTTAAACTTGGACGAGGAGGCCATAAAAGGGTAAACCTTGGCAATAGAGGTTCTATAAAGCTCCACCACTAAGTTGGACTTAAAAATGGGACAAATGGAGATCATAGGGGTCCTACTAGATGACTATAAAACCAAATGATACTTATAAAAGTCTTATAATTAAACCTTGGTGAACAGGGAGAGTATTTTTGGATCTAGCCAAAACAACTGACTTCAAATAACGAGTAGAAAATAAAAAATGGGGAATTCATTTTAACCCCATACTTGAGATAGTTTAGCATGGGAAAGAGTTAGGTGTGAAAGTATTTGAACTTCCCATCCAATGTGAAATACTTTATGAGAAGAAGTGTCACATCCTTCTAAACCCTAGGGAGATCCTCTCTATTGTATCCACTTTAAAGCCTCGAGATACCTTCACCAAGTTTCAAGAATCTCTTAAAATTATCTTTACAAGTCCCCTTGGGATTTTTGGTGAAAGTCACACCATTGAAGGATAGACAAGTAATAACAACAATGGAATCTATAGAAATTGTAAAGACCACGCCCCCAATTTTAACTTCGCCTTTCTCCCATGACTAGACAAATTTTTCTTAGAAGGTAAGATCAAAACCATTGATCCCCTCCACATAGTCCATGAGATTAACTTTCACCACCTTTGACCACAACTTCTCATTTTTATTGAATTCATTGTAGCTATTTGGTTCAGTCTGGATTAGGTTACCACCCATAGCTATATTTTTCACAAAGAAACTAGAGGGTAAAACTAGAGAGGAAATCCAAAAACTAGATGTAAAAAAAGGAGAGCATGGGTCAATATTAGGGGATCTGTATCTAATGTTAATATTAAAGGTTCACCACCAAAATAGTAAATGATTGGAAAATAAGGTGGCTATGATGAGAAGTAAAAATATGATCTTGGGATTATTCTACATCATTACGACTCATTTCATCTAGGTTTGTAGCACAAATATCAATAGGAACTTTGTGAAAATCGATTGATATTTTAAGATGACTATTAAAAAGTTCAAGATTATCCACCCTATTCACCAAATTATTACCTTCTCATCATGTGTGATTAATTCTAATGTGACCCAATATAAATAGAAGATCAAGACATTTGGAGATGGGATATCCTAATTTCCAATTTGGCCTTTCTTTCCTTTTAAGCATCATTATGGTGTTATTTGAATCACCTTCAATGATGATTATTTCAAATCTTGTATCCTTCATAATCACAATTGCATGATAGACCACAACCACCTCCAAAAAGATTAAGGTTTGAAATCCAAGGTTAGCCAAGTAGACCAAAATCATTTTACTACTAGAGTCCCTTATGACCCTACCATGACCTGCCTGATCCAAGTTACCTCTTGACAAGCCATGAAAATTCAATTTTTACCAACCAGTATTCATGGGGGTGGGGGGGGTGGGAGCTTGTTATATAGAAGTGTTTCAAGTTAGTAGTTAAATCAATTGAAATTTTACTCCTAAATATGAAAGATTCAAAATTGATAGGAATATTAATTTTAATTTTAAGATTTGAGTAATAGAAGAGTTTTTGATTAAAAAAAATGTTTTGAAGGGACCTGAAACCCTTTACAATCATATTTTGAAAGGATCTGGAACCCACAAACAAAAATTTGTCCAACCTAAAAGTACAAATAACCAAGGAAAAAAGACTGCAAAAATAACAACATACAACCATTCGCACAATGTTGCAAAAAGAACAGATTGTGGCCAACAAAAAACCAGGCCCCGAACAAGAGGCATCGTGATTTATATTTTGAGCTACTCTTGTGGGAGCAAAGAGTCATGTCAAAAGAGGGCTTAGAGGACCTATCTTTCTTTCCCTTGATAGAAATCCAACCCTCTTCCACTTCCACTTCCATGTCAAAAGAGGGCTACCTCAAAATTTAAATGACATATGAAGGGCGAATTCCCAATGTGAAAATAAATATCTCCAGATTTCACACCAGAAGAGAGTACCAAATACATGAACAACATCAATAACAACCAACTCATCATTAATGAATGCCAGGTGATTATCAAGTAAAGCAAAGTACCTCAAATCAAAACCAAATGGAATTATGAAAAGAAATACCTCACCAAGAGAAGAGAATATCAACTCGTATAAATGAACAATGATATAATAAGAAAGATTAAATCCTCAACTCTCTATAGGCTATAATTAATAGGTTTGGGAAGCTCATCAAATCAGCCCCTAATCGAGAGGAATCAATAACAATTTTGTCACAACCCATATTAGCAAGACAATCAACCAATGCATTACCTTCATGATAAAAATGTGGGATGATGAGGTGCTCAAATGTATCAAGAAGAGTCCATATTTGTTCAAGAATATACCAAAAATGCCAATTATCAACTTTTCTTACCTTGCAAGCATTAATGACAATAGCTGAATCACCTTCAATATGAAGGTATTTGAAATTCAAATCCTTAGCCATAACAAGACCTTCTAAAAGAGCACAAGCCTCAGCCATATTATTTGAGCCAGGAGAAATTGGAATAGCTTTTAATGCTAATAAAGAACCCAAATAATCATGAAAAACTATCCCTATTCCTGAATCACCAGGATTTCCATGGGAGGATCCATCAAAATTCAATTTACAAAAAGGGGCATTAGGAGGATGCCATTTTATGGAATTTCTATCTACAGGTGTTTTCTGAATCCTTAGAAAGACAGGTGATACGGGAATAATGATAATTTTACAAGAAGAGATCATAAAATTGTCCCAAGAAGAGAACTCTGAATTCGTGTTAAAATATTTTTGGACATGAGCATTAACTTGCTCAATAATACTTCTTTCCAAAATCCCAAGAACAATCGATAAATCCGATGAGCCACATCTAAAAATGGGCTTGTTTCTTTCCCACCAAATGGCCCATATGACTGAAGAGGGAATTATAAACCACAAAATAGCAAATAGAGAAGATGAATACAAAACTGGCCAAGACTGAAACATGTCCCATAAAGATAAAGGTAAAGGGAATGAAAGAGATAACTTTTGGAGGACAAAATGCCAACAACTACTCGCAAACTCACAATGAAGAAAAAGATGATTGACATCTTCAAGAGCTTTACCACATAAGACACAAGAAAAGGAGGCTGCAATATTAAATTTGACTAAATGATCAGTAGTCAAAATTCTATTTTGCAGTGTGAGCCAGGAAAAAACACCAACTTTAGGTAATACTGAATTATTCCAACAGAACAAAAAGGCATAATGAGGAGCATTTTGATTGGCAATTTTTTGAACAACAAAATATCCTTCTTTAATAGAGTAGTTCCCTAATTTAGAAGTGCACCAAATAATTTGATCTTTGATGTTAGAAAGGAAAGCCACTCGGTCTTGCAAAATAGATTTAAAATTTTGAATTTCCTGCAAGGACAATGGCAGAGTAGAGGGATCCTTCCATGAGACCTTGTGAGAAAACAGATCAACACTATCTACATGATCAACCAATCTAACTCCCCATGATTGAGAAAGAACAACTGAAACAGAAGCAAGAGAATCATGCTATGAAAGAGGGGGAAAGCCATTCTAGGAGTCTTTCCAAAAAAGAATATCCTCCCTTGAATGGAACTACCAAGAGATAAAATTAGAGACCACTTCCCTACATGAGATCATAAAGTTCCAAATAGTAGACCCCTGTGGAGGATTAGAAATTGTGAAGATCCTAGCAAGATTCTAGGAATCCAAATACTTAGCCTGCATAATTTGGCACCACAAAGATTAGGGCTTAGTATACATAGACCAAACTAGTTTGACCCCAAAAGCCCTATTTCTTTTAGATAAGTTTTGAATCCCAGCACCACAAACTTGCTTGGAAAGAGACATCTTGGTCACAGAAATTAGTGGAATCTTTTTATCTTCTATCATGTTGTTTTTCCAAAGAAAAGATCGAATAATCTTTTCAATTTGGGAGATGACTGATCTGGGAGCTTGAAGAACTAAGATATAGTAATTGGGAATGGTAGATAGGACTGTTTTAATGAGAAGTATCCTACCTGAAAGAGACAACCACCTAGCCTTCCAAGTAGAAATATGAGATTTAAGTCTCTCAATAATCAAATTCCAAATAGAAGACTTAGTAGATCCCATAAAGAAAGGAATCCCCAAATAGGTAGAAGGAAGAGAGTCTACTAGGAAACCTAAGATATTCACAAGTCTATCAGCCACCAATTGAGGAGTATTAAAGATGAAGATCTTATATTTATGGGGACTAATCTGTTGGCCAGATCCAACAGTATAAGTATCTAGAATAAATTTAATATGAGTATCCTCTTGAATAGAAGAAGACCCAAATAAAAGTGTATCATTGGCAAAAGGCTTATGAGTGATTGGCATATCAGAGTTAGGAATTAATACCCCTTGCCAAAAGCCTAGATCCCTTTGCTTAATAACCAATCGACTAAAAGCTTCTGCCATAATGAGAAATAAGAAAGGAGATAAAGGATCTCCTTGTCAAACACCTTGGGTTGAAGAAAAGTATCCAGAGGGAGCTCCATTAATGATGATAGAAAATGAAGTAGTAGAAATACAATTCTTGATCCATTTACACCAGCTTTCAGAGAAACCGAATATTCTCAAAACTTCTAGCAAAAATGCCCAGCAAACTTTATCATAAGCCTTCATCATATCAAGTTTGACCACAAAAGCTGGGATATTGGACAAATTTATGGAATGTAAAGTTTCATGAGAAACAATTGCTCCCTCATGAGTTTCTTGACCTAGAACAAAACCTCCTTGTTGAGGAGAGATGATATGAGGAAGGATAATTTTAAGTCTTAAATAATTAGCCTTGGTGAAGATTTTGTAAATAGAGTTGCACAAAGAAATGGGTCTAAATTCAGCAAAAGTTTGGGGATTCTTAGATTTAGGGATAAGGGCAATATAAGTGATGTTAAAATTTTTAAGGATATACCCACCCCTTCTAGACTCTTCCAAAGCCATTAATAAGTCAAAACCAATAAAATCCCAACATTTTTGAAAGAACAAGATAGTAAACCCATCAGGGCCTAGAGCTTTGTCAGGGGCCATGGAAAAAACAACAAAATTAAGCTCATCTAAAGAAAAAGGCCTCATAAGAAAGTCATTATCCTCATGGGAAACAAGGGAGGGGATAAAATCTAAAAGAAAATCCACATGATGATCCATGGAGGAAGAAGAAAAAGAAGGAGATAACAATTCCTTAAAAAAAGACACCCCCTCCTCTCTAATCTACTGATCTAAATTAAGCATATAACTAGACTAAAAATTGTAGAAGAAGCTCTTTTAAGCTTGGCTTCAGCTTGAAAGAAGGTAGTATTCCTGTCACCTTTAAGCCAAACCTCACGAGACTTTTGCTGCTAATAGATTTCAGCTCGGGAGCAAAGGACCTCCCAGTAAGCTTGCAATTTCTTTTGAGCATCATTAGTGGAGGAATTAGTGCCATGTATAATAATCTCCTAATTAAAAACCTTCAAATCATTGGCAACTGCCTCTTTTTCATGAAAAATATTCTTAAAGAACAATTTATTCCAAGACATAATTTGAGATTTCACGAATTTCAGTTTGGAATAAAACTGGAACATCTTAGTAACTTTGCAAAATGGAGCACTTATCCACCATTGCTTTAATAAAGAAAGAAAATGAGGATGAGTGAACCACATTTTCTCAAACTTAAAAGAAGGTCTAATAGAGGGAACATGATCCAATTTATTAAAATTGAGCAAAACTGGGAAATGGTCAGAATCTGAGGAGGTAAGAATCTTAGAAGAAAAGGAAAAGTTGCAAAAATGTAGGTTTAGGGAAATAAGAGATCTGTCAAGGCGAGAGACAATCTGGTATTTAGATCTCCTATTAGTCCAAGTGAAAGAACCATTAGAAAGGAAAATATCAAATAACGCACTATTTTGTACAAAGGAAGAAAAGTCATTAATAACCTTCTAAGCTATAGGATTACCCCCTCTTTTTTCATTCAAGGAAAGGAGAGCATTAAAATCACCCCCAAGCACAATAAAAAAATTATCATATCATAAAAACAATTCAGATAAGGAATCCCATAAGTCGGTTTTATCTGAAGGAGAAGTCGGACCATAAATATTAAACAGAACAAAAGAGACTTCAAACCAGTCAACCTTTAACAAGTGCCAATGAGAAGCAAAAGATAACATCTCAACTTTGACTGATTTAGGATTCCATAAAGTTATAAGACCACCAGAAGCACCCAAAGAAGGAACATGAATAACTTTCCAAAGGGACCATTTCGAAATTATGTTATCAAAAGAATCCTGAGAAAGTTTAGACTCTTGCAATAAGATGATGTCCACTTTTGAAGAATCAAGAAATTTCTTGATCTTTCCCCTTTTGTCACAAGCATTTAAGCCCCTAGCATTCCAAGATAAAATCCTCATTTATCACAAGAAGAGAAACATGCACTCCTTGTTTTGACATGGGAAGAAAATTTCTCTACAATAGTGGATTGAATACTAGCCGCAATCTCCTTGATTTTAGCCAATTTTGGTTTTTGACCCCTCTTCTTAGGAGTTTTAACAATAGAGGGGGAAATAGAAGGAGATTTCTCCAAGGCTAGCTTCTGAGAGAAATCAAATCCATACACATTAGAAATAGTTGAGGAAGGACTATCAATAAGATTCACATCCACACCTTCAACTGAATTTGGCTGAGAAGAGGAAACATGAAAACCATCATGGACAGGCCCCGAAGAGGTAGAAGAAGAAGAAAAAGAAAATTTAGGAAATTCCTTTGCAACAATCTCATCAAATAGAACAGAAGAAACTAAAAATAAAATATCTAAAGCAATAAGCTGAATCCTCTCTTCAGAAATGGAAAGAGAAGAAGGAGACCTTAGAATGGGCAAAAAAGAATCACTATCAAAAATCAAATTATGAACAATTTTGGTATCATCCCCCAGACCCACAAAAGAAGAACAAGGAGAAGAATTAATAGAGCAATGATTTGTGCAACCATTCGAAGGTAACAACAATTTTGGAAACGGAACCGAAGGACAAGAAATTTGAAAAAAACTCATAGAGGAGAATAGAAAAGGTTCAAAATGAAATTCAAAAGACCAATAATCCTTGAAAGTACTAGGAAGATACTTAACAGAACAAAACCGATGAATGGCAGACATAATAGAGAAGAACATGGCCAGAGAGTAGAGAGAAGTAAACTCCATTAGAGGCACATCACATATTGTATATCCAGAAAAAGGAACGAGAGATGTAATAGAAAGAGGTAAAGGAGCAGAATCCTTAACATTATGATCCTTTAAAGACTAACGATCCTTACTTTTAAAAAGGGAACATTGGCAAAAATCAGATGAAAAATCTGAACAAACCCGTAAAGGTGCATCAGAATCACCACAACATTGAGAGGTGAAATGGCCAAGTAATGGAGCACAAGAATGAATAGCGATTGAATCTTGAATCACCATAGGCTGAATCCATGCACCATATTTGGAGCAAATAGTAATCTTAGAGGGAATGGGTTTAGATAGATTTAATAATAGACAAACCCTAACCAGAAGATGAGGTTATTCGAAAGGAGATAAATCATGCTTAATAAAAATGCCCAATTTGTTTGCCAAGATTTCAACCATATACATATCACGATACTTCAAAGGAAGACCCGAGAAAGTTACCCAGAAAGGCATAAACTATGGCTTTTCCAATTGAATATCAAAATGAGGAGACCAAGCATAGGTAAAAATTCCTATCCCAAAACAAAACCACCCTTTAAATCTATGCACACAATCCCTATACTTTTTAGAATCAAAAATCACAGTGAAATATAGAGAATCTTTATCAAACAGAAATAAATCCTTCATACCATCCCAATTAGACTTTGCCCATGTTAACAGTTTACCAAAAGAAACCAAAGAAAGAAGCTTACCAATGAGGTCAGTAGAATGCAATAACTTCATAGAGTCCTGAATCATGTAATTGGGGAATATAACCTTATACTGCATAGAAGAATGTAGATTACCCCTTATCAAATTGGAAAATGCAGAGGGAGAGTTATGGGGAAGTGGATTTGGATGGAAGGGAGCTCATTTAACAACATGAACTTCATTCGGGGAAGAAAGGAAGTGAGGGATCAAAACCAAAGTGTTATTTGGCCAGGTGACATAAGTTGGGAGGGAAGGATTACAATTCTGGGAGGGAGATCCAGAAGAAGCTAATGGGGAAAAACCATCAAGACATGGGGAGCCATTACAGATGTTGAATGGTGGGTGAGGTAAAACATATCTATGCTTCCTAGGTTTTTTAGAACCAAAAAAGGAATGAAAATGCTTAAAAGGAGTCTTTGGGTGATCAACAAGATGAGGACCCAGAATGCCCTGAAATATTAATGCCTTGGGAATAGAAGATTTATAATAAGAATGCGAAGGTTTTGGAACATAATTACATGTAAATTTGTAAAAATATGATGAAGCCAACATGAATTTGTCATAAGCCAAGTCACGCCAACAACCATCCTTGACAACCCATTGAGGAGAATGATCACAAGTTTGTAGTTGAGCCAAATCATGATCATCAAATGGCACATCTACCCATTGCATCTACCTATTTGCCATTCCTAGGTGTTTCTTTGAATATCCCTGGATGCCATCACCATCCACCATCCTTGTGTGTCCTTGTGATCTGTATTGGCTACCTAGATTCTATTGCTTAAACAATCCATGGCCATTCTAAAACCTTTTATTTGAGGCATTCTATCAAATTGTTCGTGTGTCTTGTCTATTCTTCCATATTTTCATAACCCGATTCTAATGCTTCCTCGCAGCCATGCCCTAGGCTTCCCCACAGCTGTGCCCTAGACTTCCCTTCGGTTGCCCCTTTCGCTGGTTTCTTACCAGTCTTGGACACCCCGTGTCCCTATTGTTTGTCACCGTCGTGGTCTTCTTCTATTCTAATGTTTGAAAAGTTTGAAGGGTAGCTGATTTGAGCTTAAACACCAAAAAAATCTTTGGGGCATGCAAGTACTCCGTCGATTTGTTTGAACTGTGATTGCTCTTCTTCAAGAACATTTCTACTGTGATTATTTTACAATAATTTAACTATAAAAATCAGATATCTAATTTCTCTGAGACAATAAAAGTTGACTGTGACAACCTATGGGTTATTTTCTACCCACGAGCTGTGCAAATTAAGAAAATTTGATATCCGGGTGGACCCAATATCCAATTTTGTTACTCAAATTTGCAAAAAAATCCAATTAAAGGTATGGTTTTTATTGTTTTTCATCATTTTCATTCAAATTTTGCATTTTTTTAATGTCTATTTTTTTCATTCAAAATATATTTTTTTCATGAAACACTAGGTTTTTAAAAATCCATTATAAAATTATTCAAAGTTGTTAACCAAATTCAATTGTTTACATTTAATGAGGTTAAAAATGGGGGATAATAGTGAAAACATATATCAACCACAAACGCAACAACCAAACCCTCCTACACAAAACCCTCCTTTGCCAAACCTCCCCTCAATTCTAGATTTAAATGGACAAAATTTGAACCAATTGAGGGGGATTGCAGATGTGCATTGTAGGATCCCTCTCCTGAACCCAATGTTTGATCCCCTCATGTCCATCATAAAGAGTATAGAAACCACCACTAAGGAGCACAATGCCGCTCTTTTGTGGCGAGATTCTATGGGGGAAAAATATGCGGATGGCTTGTCCTATAAGGAGATCAAGGATCTCGAGATATCCAAAGCTAATATCGCCGCATTGTTTGTGACTCCCCATACTGGTCAACCCGTAGACCCTAAAAAAATAAAAATTTCAATGGTGCACAAATGATGATATTGTGAATTTTTTTTGGGATCGTTGGTGGATGATTTTCGATAAACCACCCAGCAACAGTCTTGATGTCCCCTTCCACTTCATCAAAAATTATATGCTAAGTTTGTTTTAGGAAAACATGTGAACTACTTTGACATCCGACCTTTCCAGGGTGTGGGTTTAGGTATGCCCCAAGATAGACTTGGGGTAGTCAGAGTAGTACAGGGCCCATATGTCCCCCCTCCTCTTGTTGATCCCCACCTCCAGTGAAGCATCCAAATATCATCTGTGAGGAAACATCATGAACCATATCGGTTATTCACTCTTTGAGTATCCTTTTGGTTTCTCAGGCTAGGGTAGTAGCTCAACCTTCTTTTTATGGTAGTGGTGCATTCGGTGGCACTGATGCATCCTCCTCAACTCCACACATTTGTGTTCCCCATAGTTGTGTCATGTGTGGGCACCTATGCTTGGGTCTAGTTGGAGAACCTATAGATCCTCCTGTGCACACTGCATATTATGAGGTGCATGAGATGCACGATGCACCAGATGTTATGACAGGGACTGGAGGATACCCAGGAGAGTTCTTTCATGCTAGAGGTGAGGAGGAACCTTCATCATACGTTGATGATGTAGTGGTAAGATTTGTATTTTCATAGTTCATTCTATAGTTAAATGAATATTTAAAATCTAGATAATATTAAGTACTAATGTCTATTTACATGGTCTATTTAACAGTTGATGAAAGAGGAGGAGTTGACACAGATATAGGAGGGAACCTTGACGACCATTTCATTTGGCATTGACAGCTTTACGGTGCACATATTATTGGACCTAGTGGTTTGTATTTTATTGTACATACATGCTCATAATTTGTATTGGCATTAATTATATTATGTAGTAACTTGCATGTATATCTTATTTTACTCTTGTAGGGCACAAGTAGCACGATTGCGGGGCTGTGCAATTCAGGATCTGGTAGTACAACTAGAGACAAGGGAAAGGTAATTTAATACAAATATGATTGAATGAATAGTTTAAATAACTTATAATGATTATACATGTCTAGACATAGATTGATAGATTCACATAGTTGTTGTGTATATGTACAAAAAATTCTTGGCTTCACATCCTTGTTGACTACACCCTCTATACCTGAAGATGAAGAAGAAGAGATGCTTCGGGTATATGTGTTTATTTTATTTTGTGTTTAGTAGATATAATTTGTTATTATAAGTGACAATTATATGCTAACTTGTATCAATGTCATGTTTATGAAAATATGTAGGTTGTGTATGAAAATATTAAAAACATACCTCCTCTACTGAAGACATACATGAAGAGTCCTCCAAAGCCAATCAGAAAACATGCAGATGAGGTAAACAAGAATAGTTTAATTATAGTTCATTTTTATGTTAACTTTTGTAATGTGAGTTATATAATATAACTAATCTTAATCGTGGTTTTTTTTTTCTTGTGCATGATCCTTCAGAGCCGAGCAGTGCAGCTAAGAGGATTGATTTTGATGATCCATCGGTAGCTTAGGATGTTATAGATAGTTTTGGGATTCTTACATGTCTAGTTGGCATGTATATTTTGTATATGGACATAGATTCATGTATATAGAAATACATTTTGTTTGAGTTGGCGTTTATGCCATATTTGTGTATGGAAATATGCTTGTAATTATTTGACATTTTCATATATACAGAAGTTGATATTTGATCATATAAATTGTTGCTCATGTGTGCATGGTGTTATCATTATAAACTTTAATCTTCAATCCAATAATTAACAATGGTTAATAATGTATATTTAATGAACAATACAATTCATTTCATTTCATCATAAGTGTTGTTTGTATAATATTTAGATTATATATAATTCATTTTATCTAAATGATAAGTGTTAAATTTGGTTGCCTTTGGCAACTTCAACAAATTTAATGACCTCCTTGCTCATTAGGCCTCCACGAGGTCAAATTTGGAAGACAAGTGTTTTAATGGATTATCAATGTAAATAAGGTGAAATATAATCATTTTTTATGTAATAAGGTCATCTAGACCAGTATTTGTTATGTCTAGTCATAGGTTACTCATATTGGAAAATTGCTCAAGATTCCTCAAAAGTTGTAGAAATTTGTCAATGGGGGATTCATGTGTCGAAATGATTCATCTCATTTTTTCAAGATTCCCTATGGTTTTATTACGACATCATTTTTTCAGTTGGTGAAAAAAATGTCACTCATTCAATTAAATGTTGTCGTGTGGCCAATTTCTCATTCTACTCACTATGATCACAAACTGTCAGTTCTGATATGTCCAGTTATGCCTTTTTACCTAATGCATGCTCCTAGTTTTACCCCCCACTCAGTTGAATTCTTGGGGCCATACCCTACTGACATCGTCCCTTGAGCGCCGTAAGTGCTAAAAATTATCAAACCTTGATGGGCCCTAACTCAAAATCTGTGGGACATGCAAATGATTCATTTGAACCTATGAGGCCATGAGAGGAGTCCCTACAAAATCCTATCTCAATTTTTTAAGATTTCGTATGGTTGTATTAGGGAAACATTTTTTCAGTTAGCAAAAAAATCGACAGTCTCATTCAATCAAATGTTATCGTGTGGCCAATTTCTTGTTCTTCTCACCGTGATCATGAACCATCAGTTCTGACATGTCCAATTAGGCATTATTACTCTATGCATGTTCCTATTCCCCCCCCCCCCCCCCACCACTTGGTTGAACACTCAAAATCATACCCTGTCGGCGTCGTCCCTTGAGCGCCCTAAGTGCTAAAAATTGTCAAACTTTGACAGCCCTAACTCGGAATCCATGGCACCTATGAATGATCTATTTGAACCTATGAGGCCACAAGTAGGGTACCTAAAAAATCCTATCTCGGTTTTTCAATATTTTCTAGGTTTTATTAGGGCAACATTTTTTTAGTTGGTGAAAAAATTGTTAGTCTTATTCAATCAAATGTTGTCGTGTGGCCAATTTCTCATTCTACTCATTGCGATCACAAACCATTTGTTCTGACATGTCTAGTTAGGCATTATTACCCTATGCATGCTTCTATTCCCCCCCCACTCTGTCAAACGCTTGGGGCCATACCTTACTGACGTCGTCCCTTGAGAGTGCTAAGTGCTAAAATTGTCAAACTTTGACAGGCCCTAACTCAGATTCCATGACACATGCAAATGATCTGTTTCAATCTACGGGCCACGAGAGGGGTCCCTACAAAATCCTCTCTTAGTTTTTCAAGATTCCCTATGGTTTTATTAGGGCAACATTTTTTCAGTAGGCAAAAAAATCATCAGTCTCATTGAATCAAATGTTGTCATGTGGCCAATTTCTCATTCTACTCATCGTGATCACGAACCCTCAGTTCCGACATGTCTAGTTACACATTGTTACCCTATGCATGCTCCTATTTTTGTCCCCTAGTCAGTGGAACACTCGGGGTCATACCCTACCGACATCGTCCCTTGAGTGCCCTAAGTGCTCAAAATTATCAAACTTTGATGGGAATGTGACATCTATGAATGAATATGCAAACATGATTTTTCAATATTATCAATACAACTACACCAATGTACTCAGCTATAGATACATTGTATATCATCAATATAACTAAACCAAGTTGCTCATGGACATCATATATCATTATAACAAAGTTACATCAATTCACATCCATAGACAAATACAACATCCTCATGTCCTAAGAGAAAAGCTTACATAGAGCAATGTTTGCATATAAATGAAGACCAAAATAAGTAAACTTTTTATGCAGAATGAATGTACTACAAGAAACAAATTATAACACTTAATACAAATTGTTTTGTCAAATTATAAATAGATCATTTGAAACATTTTTAAGATGTACAAGATTGTATAATTACGAAACTTACTAGTTTCTCTGCAAAGTCTACAAACATAACTTTGAAGAAAGATGCATGTTGATTAAAGCCCTTCTCATTGCATTCTCTGCATGGTTGAAGATGATGGTAGATATTGTCATTTTTGAATGGCAATACATTCACTTGACATAGTGTGTGAAAGTTTACAAAATTTAATCACATTGACAAAGTGAGGGACTTACTATTTACACAAAATATTTAATCTCATTAATGCACACATAGCATATAGTGTTGTGTTTGTCTGTAAATTTTTGTAGTTCTTGAAAAGAAAAATTAAAAAGTAGCTAAATATTGATAACCCCAAGGAATATGTACCATCACCAAGAGTAAACTAGTCAACAGCGAATGATCTAGCATGATCCTGTATTTTTAAGAATTCTTAGTCTACACATAAAATGCATGCATGAACATAAAGGATTTATGATAATCACTTCAACTGAAATGCATGATAATAAATGAAAAGTTTGGATTATATACTGTAAAAATATGTCCCTTCGAATTATATCAAGTGAACCCACTATGTTGACACAAAAATCATAATGCGATAGTGTTGTATATCATCAAAAAGACCTTCATGAGTGTTTGCCTAGCCAATAGGAAAAATAACTAGAGCTAAAGTCTCAACCCAGAGATTGGTCATTCATTCTGAGTAGCTATTATCTCCATGACTGAAGTTAATTTACTTGTCAACCCAGGGATATATTACTTGAAATGGTTCTACATTGTATATGCACTAAGTTCCTATGACAGTCATTCTGCACTACTGCAGAAACTAAGTCTGTTTGAAATAAACAAGCAAAAATATAACAACTAAATGGTTATAGGAAATATTAATATTAACAAAAGATTCTAATTAAATAACTATTAACTAAGTTCAGAGCTAACAAGCAAGAATTACTATGTCTACTTTGGCTGCAAGAACAATCATAAGATCTGGTTCCAATGGTTACAGGAACAATTAGTCGCTAGAACATCTACTGCAGCCAAAAGAAAACTTAATCTAACAAACACACGGGAGTACTCACCAAGTGGGCCACCTTGGATGAGTGTATCCAAACTTCAAAGATAATTCTATATACTTAGAATAACATAGATTTATTTAGTATTTCTTAAATTCAATACAACACATGAGATAAGAGAAATGCTTCTAGTTCTGAAAAATGTTGTCTAGCCTTTGAGAAGAGGTGCAGGTCTTTATTTATAAGGAAATTATAACAAAATTCCTAGTAATTAGATCATGCCCACAAAATTGGGTGGAAAACATTTATGACTACAAGGAGAAGAAGTTAATCCACTAAAAACATGGAACTCAACTAAACCGCAACCAAGAATATAGCATGGTAGTGTTTACTATATTGATGCTTTCTAGAGACAAACATAAATGAATCTGGTATCACCTCACTATTCATTTGCCAATTCTTTTGCACACCATCTTCTCTATTGTTTTAAATGTTTAACTACCCTGAAATGTCTCCAACTATTTTCATGACGTGATTCTCCATCTGGCTTAAAATAACCACTTCCGCAACAACTTATTTACTCTTGCATTTAAAGGTTAGAACATACAAGCATACATATATATCTATTTTCATTAATCATATCATTTATACATCCACACATGATATTACCTATGATAATCCGCATGGAAACATGAATATTAGGTCTAAACAATACAAGGTTTAATGGGTTTATTTATCATTTAGAATGCACATAGTCAAACTTGAATATATCACATGACTCTAACATTTTCCCAATATGCAACTTAAAACATAGGAAAAACTTATCAGTTATAGAAATAAAAGAGCTATTATTTTAGCTCATCAATGGGCATAAAGGTTTTGCAATAATTATATCATCAAAAATTGTAATGCTCACCAAATGCATGATAATAAACCATGTTACAAAATATGTCCCTTCGAATTATATCGAGTGTACCCGCTATGTGCATGCAAAAATCATGTTGGAAAAAAAAACGTTCACCAATAGACTTGCATTTTGAGCACATCCTTAATATACACGTAACAAACTTGAAGATTAAGGTTTTATGATCATTGTTTGAAATGAAATGCATGATAAAAAAAATAACACCACTAAAGACCTACTACTCAAGTGTTCCTGAAGGGTCATCTCTTTGCTTAAGAGTATCTATTATTGCTTCATGATCAACAATAGTCACTCTCCATAGCTCTTTGTTCTTTGGTTTTTCTTGATGCTTCAACAACTTGATATTTGTAGCTATAATAAGGTGTGAATACATGCGAATGGTTTTGTGTCTCTCATACTCTTCAAATGCAGGTATTCCATTATTTCTAATCATGTATGTTTGCAACCAAGTTCCCACAACAACAACAGAACCTATAGGATATGCGAATCCATCATCATCTATCACTAGTTGTGTTGGCTTCTATTTTCCCTATACACATCATGCCAACCAATTTTCTGATCTCTCTTCATTCCCTTGTAGTGCAACAGTTGCAAAAACATGTCCTAGCTAAATAAGGATCTTATAGATAGACATACTCAAGTGAACTTTCCATTTCATCATTTGACAAGGATATTATTTGAGATAAAGGAGTTAGATATTGTGGAACCCATGTATCAACCCACTCACTTGACTCGCACTGATCCCAATCACACCGAACACAACTCTGGTAAAAATAAGCCAACGCTCATGTCCAAATGGTCCATTTACTTTCATATGAGATGAGAAATGAATGCATCTTTGAAGAATATTTAATTGTTTGACAATCGAATCTGTCTCCCACTTTTCCCTCCTCAACCAACCAAAAGAATCTAGTCACTGTTGAATCAAGAGTACCTCCATGTGACAATTTTGAACTACACCAATCAACAATAGAATGTGCATTAGATAAATTTATACCTAAAATCCTCAATTTCTCTTTAACTAGAGCTCTCTTCAAACATGCACTTGCTCCATCATGCTCACCCTTCCCATGCCCTACCTCAAAAAAACACTAAATATGAGGTATATGCCTCTCTACATGCATTCTACTCAACCAATAAAACATACGGGCATTCTTGAATTGACTCGTACAGTTATCTAACCATATGAGATGTTGGTGAATTGCAATATCTTTCTCATGCAAGAACTCAAAAAAAATCTTGAAAGAATGTTGCACATACTAAGAGGAGTGTGATCTAGCATCACTCATATAAAAATGATACTCCCTAATTATCTTCCTATCCTCTTCTATATTATCAAGAGCATGTCTATATGTAATGTGAACAAAAATAGCAATCTGGATTGAATTGTAGTACTGAGACTATACCTCATTCTTTTGTTGCAAAGTCTACTTCTATGCAAAATCAACCACCGATACAATAGTGCTAATTGGGAAAGAGTTCTTACACATCCTAAACTATTGATCCAACCATTGAGACCTATGGGTGTGCCTTGCATACTTGTACAAAATATTTTCCTTAAAATCAAAAATAAAATCACCAACACTCACTTCTCTTGAGACTAATTCACATGTAGAACCTTCACCTCCACTCTTCAAAGTATATTTCACCATCTCATATCTTTTTTTCTCAACATATTTCTTTCCAAACTCATGTTCGCTACCCTCATGAAAACATGAAACAAACTTTGACAACCCACCACATTGTGAGCACTTCTCATTCAAACAATCATTTCTATAGAAATAACAACCATCATCTCTAGGGCATAAAAATAGATCTTGCAAGTCTCTTGATGATCTCAAAAATATCATTGCACCACACTCCTAGAACATCTCATTAGTATGCATCGTAGAACAAATATGGCATAAAAGTTCATGTTACATTGAAAACTCCAAATGATACTTGCAACAACAAGTACTATGAATCTTAAGAGGTACACAATAAAATGGCTTGAAAGATTCAAAGGCCTTTTATGATATTTGCAAAGTTGGATGTACTTCACAAAACATTTTGTACAACATTGTTTAGCTTTATTCCAAGAAATGTTTGGGATGCAGTGTGCAGTCTCAGTTGTCGATTCTTAATTTCAAAACATCCTTTATATTGGGTGATACTCTTGAATTAGAGTGCCAAAATTGTTGAATTTCCTCCTTCACATTGTCAGACAACTTTCTATCAACACGTAAAATCCCCCCACCAAAAACCCATGTATCATGTTGAACTGGATCGTCAAGTCTTTGTCTTCGTGCAAGTTCTCTATCTAAAGTTTAATGGTTTATGTTCAAATCAAAACAAGTTTGTCTCATTTGATGAGCCTTCCTCAATTGATGGCTTACTAAGAAGGTTGTAATCACTCTTTGAGCAACTCTCTTATCTCTTTCCTTGGTATTCTTTCCAATAGAATTGAGAGCATTAAATATATTTTTGACAATAATAGAATTTCTTGATAACTTAATGATGAACGAATAGTACCAAGCCGGTACTGAGAGGGCGGGGTGAATCAATACAAACAAAAACATTGTCTTAAACTAGTTTGTCAACTAACACTTATGCACTGACAAACAAACAACATCACCGTTCCTTCAATAGAGTTCAACCGGCAAAACCCAGTATAACTGAGATAAGAAAAGACCGGTTGACACTTATCTTCTCATATAATCTAACTCTTCATTCCCATTTCACTCTAATGCATGAATAGGAAATCTACCATCAAAGATGTACATATTACTACAAGATCAACAAGCATCACCACTTAACAGAAAACAATCATAACATCACATGAAGAAAGAATCACACTTGACACACATATTTTTCACGTGGAAACCCAACTGGGAAAAACCATGGTGCGGATGAATACCCACAATCTTATTTCTGAACTCTTTAGAAGTCTACTTTGTTAGGAGCCTTGTCTGATTAAAGACAAATACAATAGGTTCTATTAGGAACCGATCCTGTTAGGGATCACTTGGTTAAGGGATGGCTACAATACCCGGTTAAGGGTTAAACCCTGTTAAGGGTATCTTGTTAGAGGATTTCAAGAAATCAATAGCTAAAGGATATCAATGACTCAGTAGCTTCGAGTTACCCTGTTAGAGGATTTTCAACAAGCTGGTTAAGGCTACCCTGTTAGGGGATTTCACAACTATTGAATTGGTTAAAGATCAATAGGTATATCAATGACCTCATAATAGCACTCAATGCTAATGCAGATCCGCTTAGGCTCCTCTTCACCTTCTGCACTTACACTCTGCAGTTATGACTTCTCTCCTCTGGTCTAGCAAGAATCACGTATCTCTTCTCTTAGATACACACAGACAACTTTTGCAAACAACTTTAGAAAGAAACACATCATCGACCTTATAGGACAACAGATAGGTCGGTAGCATAAACCCTAAACCCTAGACATGTTAGGTTAAGGAATTCAAATGGTTCAATCCTGACTATTGATCATACTGTATTAAATGCAACAGATCTTGAATAAATCTCAAGACATTCTCCATCATTCATCATCCACCAATTTCATGGTGGCTGATAATCCATCACATGTTTTCACCATTTATAAACTTTGCACATTCCCGAGGTAGATAGGGGTAGTCTTCTTCATGTAAGATCCTTCATGTGCACAAGGCTGATGTGGCAACATGATATGTTCTTTGTTATACTGCTAACTCATCACACAAAGATCACCGATTGAGTCACATAGGCTTGAGGTACTCCATCCGGAAATCCTGAAGTGGAAACTACCTACCAACCGGTAGTCATACAATGCTTCCATGTGCCGGTTCCCATGACTACATGCCGGTTCACCTTGACATGCCAGTTCATCTTGAACAAATATACCGCTTTACTTTGGCATACATATTAGTTCTCTCTTCATATCACATATTGACATCAATGACAACATACAATATCATTATGTTCTCATACTGGTTCACATAATGCCAACAATCTCTCCCTTTGACATTGATGGCTATATACAAAGTTATCTCTCTGCTAACTCATCTTCTCCCCAATTTCTACAGATATCTTCTCTGCTACACTTCTTCTCCCCCTTTGACAACAATACCAAAATGGAGGCACAAACATCCCTGTTCCATTATGTTGCTCCCCCTGAGGAGTAGCATCCTTCAACACATCAATCAACAAAAAAAATTTGACTATGCAATACCTGACTGATGTGGAACAAATACTTTTAATTTACCTCACGAAGGGGTAGTACCCCTAATTCACCTCTTAAATACATAAATGTAGTCTTTGGGAGAGGCTTGGTGAATATGTTTGCTAATTGCTCCTTACTGGAAACATGTTCTAGTGCAATCTCTTTATTTTGAACCTTTTCCCTCAAGAAATGATACTTAAGCTCAAAATGCTTAGTTCTAGAATGTAAAACCAGATTCTTTGAAATATTGATAGCACTTGTGTTATCACAGAATATTCTTACCGGTTATGATACAGGAACTTTGAAGCCATTTAATACATGCTTCATCCAGATTGTCTGAGTGTGGTTCATGAAAGCTGCAACATACTCCGCTTCCGATGTAGACTGAGAGATACAACTCTGCTTCTTACTCATCCATGAGACCAGTCTACCACCGAGAAAGAATGCACCACTCGTTGTGCTTTTCTGATCATCCACATTACCTGCCCAATCAGTATCTATGAATACTTTCAGGTTGAAATTATTATTGTATGGATAGCACAATCCATAGTCAACTGTTCCCTTCAGATACCTAAGAATCCGCTTGACTGCAACCAAGTGGGATTCTCTTGGACTTTTCTAGAACCTTGCAGTAATGCCAACTGCATGTGCAATATCCAGTCTGCTATGCACTATATAATGCAACTTACCAATCATTGATCGGTATTCCTTCTCAACAACTAATGCAGAATCATCCTCTTTTGATAATTTGCAACCAGTCACCATTGGTGTACCAACTGGTTTGCTATCTTCCATGCCAAAGGTCTTCAACACTTCTTTGACATATTTTGACTGAGTGATAAAGATTCCATCTTTCATCTGTTGGATCTGCAGTCCAATGAAGAACTTAATCTCCCCTATAGTGACATCTCAAACTCTTTCTTCATCTCATCAGAAAACTCATGACTCATCTTGTCATCTCCACCAAAGATAATGTCATCAACAAAAACCTTACAGATCAGGATTTGATCTCCTTCAGTCTTCAAGTAGATATTGCTATCTTCTCTTGTCCTCTCAAATCCAGTCTTCACAAGATGGGAATGTAGATTTTCATACCATGCTCTAGGTGCCTGCTTTAGACCATATAAGGCTTTATGTAGCCTGCACACCATATCACTGTCTTTAGATAGGGAAAACCCATCTGGTTGCTGTATATACACCTCCTCTTCAAGTACACCATTTAGGAATGCAAATTTTACATCCATTTGATATACCTTGAATCCTTTAAAAGCTACATATGTAAGAAGCATACGAACTCCTTCCAATCTGGCTACAGGGGCAAAGGTTTCTCCATAGTCTTCTCCTTCTTCTTGAGTATATCCTTTGTACACCAATCTGGCTTTGTTTCTAATCACTGTGCCATCCTCATTCAGCTTGTTTTTGAACACCCATTTGGTCCCAATGATATTTTTATGCTCTGGTCTAGGTACCAAGGACCATGTACCATTTTTCTCTATCTGGTCAAGTTCCTCTTCCATTGCCTTGATCCAGTCTTCATCTTTATGAGCCTCTTTGAATGATTTAGGCTCAAATTTAGAGATCATACATGAGTTTTCTTTGATATTTCTTCTTGTAAGGATTCCTGCATCCTTATCTCCTATGATCTTCTTAGGATCATGATTCAGCTTGACATACCAAGGAATAGTCTTGACTGGTTCTTCTTGCTTTTCCTCTTCATCCTATTCTTCATCAGTATCAGCATTTACCGGTTCAGGAACACTATTATTAGTACTTGGTTGACTGACAACCGGTTCCTAGAAGGTTGCAACCAGTTCATTTATAGCTTGCTCACTATTGGTTTCCTTAGTTTTCTCAGAGGATTCATCAACTCTTACATTGATACTTTCCATAATTCTCTGAGTCCTATTGTTGTAACACTTGAGAGCTTTACTCTTGATGGAATATCTTAGGAATATTCCCTCATCACATTTAGCTTCAAATTTGCCCTTATGTGATAACTCAATGATGAACCAATAGTACCAAACCGGTACTCAGAGGGGGGGGTGAATCAGTACAAACACAAATACAGTCCAAAATTGGTTTGACAATAAATACTCCAAGTGACTGGCAACCAAGGATACTAGTTGAAACAGAGTGCAATAGATAACACCTAGAACAATTGAAACAATCATAAACTGGTCACTCACTAAGCTTTCCTCTTAGCTCAATACTATAGTACCATTACACTCTCATGCATAAATAGGTAAACTAACATCAGATCTTCATAACAGTTAGTTCAATATGTTTTATAGACAGGCATAAAACAAAGAACCATCATATGCTCAACAAGTAATAACAAAGTATCACAAGATAAAAGCATTACACATGACACACATATTTTTCATGTGGAAACCCAACTAGGAAAAACCAGGGTGGGGATGAATACCCACAAGTTTCTTTTGAACTCTTTAGAAGTCCGCTCTGTTAGGAGCCTTGTCCGGTTAAAGACATTAAAATAGGTTCTGCTAGGAACCGATCCTATCAGGGATCACCTGGTTAGGGGATGGCTATAATACCTGGTTAAGGGTTAAACCCAGTTAGGGTTACCTTATTAGAGGATTTCAAGAACTCAATAACTAAAGGATCTCCAGAGCTCTATAGCTTCCCAGAACTCATTAACTTCAAGTTACCCTGTTAAGGGATTTGAATCAAGCTGGTTAAAGCTACCCTGTTAATGGATTTGTATCAAGCCCAGTTAAGGCTACCCTATTAAGGAATTTCACGACTATTGAAGTGGTTAAAGATAAACAGGAATTACAATGATTTGGTAATAGCACTCAATGTTAATGCAGATCCATTTTGGCTCTTTTCACCTTCTACACATTTACTTTGTAGGTATCTCTTCTCTCCTTTGGTCTGGAAAGAATCACATATCACTTCCCTTGGGTACACACTCACAACTTTTGCTAACAACCTTTAGAAAGAAACACAATATCGACCTTATAGGAAACAGATAGGTCGGTAGGAAAAACCCTAAACCCTAAACCTGTTAGGTTAAGCAATTCAAGCAGTTCAATCCTGACTGTTGAATCATACTGCATTAAATGCAACAATCTTGAATTTATCTCAAGACATTCTCCATCATCCATTATCCACCGATTTCATGGCAGCTGAAAACCCATCATGCATTATCACTGTTTGACAAACTTTGCATATTCCTGAGGTAGATAGGAATGGTCTTCTTCATGCAAGATCCTTCACATGCACAGGGCTTATGTGGCAACATGATCTATTCTCCATTATACTACTAACTCATCACACAAAGATCACTGATAGAGTCACATAGGCTTGAGGTACTCCAACCGAAAATCCTGAAGTGGAAACTACCTACCAACCGGTAGTCACACAATGCTTCCATGTGCTGGTTCCCATAACTACATGCCGGTTCATCTTGAACAAATATGCCGCTTCAATTTGGCATATATACCAGTTCATACATATGCCGGTTCTCTCTTCTCACCTATCACATGTGCCGGTTCACATCATGTCACATATTGACATCAATACTCTAACATGATCTAACAATGTCTTCATGCCGGTTCACATAATGCCAACATGATGTTCACTCCTCTTGATGTAACATTCTCTACCAAATACCCTAGTAGCTAACCACAAGTGTCTTACCAGTCCAATACTCATAAGGAGTTTTGTCCTTACCTTTCTTGATGAGTACCTAGTTCATAGTGTAGATTGCAGTGCTCACCGCTTCTCTCCAAAAGGTGTGAGATACCTTTCCTTGAATCAACATGGTTCTAGCTGCTTCAACCACAGTTCAATTATTCCTCTTTGCTAGGCCATTCTGTTATGGAGTTCAGGGAGCAGATAGCTGTCTCTTGATGCCAAATTCTTCGCAATACTTGTTGAATTCACCAGAAGTGAATTCCCCTCCTTGATCAGTTCTGAGACACTTGATCCTTTTACTGCTTTCCTTCTCCACTAATGCTCTGAAGGCTTTGAATTTCACAAAAGCTTCAGACTTATCTTTCAAGAATGTGACCCACATCATTCTTAAGCAGTCATCAGTGAGAATCATGAAGTACCTATCATCCTGCACACTTTTAGTTTTCATAGGACCACACAAATCAGTATGCACAAGATCAAGCAAGTTGTCAGCAGTGAAAGATTTACCTTTAAAGGTTGAGAAAGACATTTTCCCCAATTGACACTCTCTACACAAGGTATTATCCAGTTTTCTTAGCACCGGCAACCCTCTAACTAACTTGATCTTACTAGCCTTCGCAATGTTATCAAAGTTTACATGGTAGAGTCTCCTATGCCATATCCAGCTATCATCAAGCTTAGCCATAAGACATGTACTTATATTTGCATTCAGATGAAATAGGTTACCTTTGGTTTGCATGCTAGTGGCCACCAATTTACCATCTTTTCATTTGATTCGGCAAACTCGATTCTTGAATTCCAAAGTGAGGCCATTGTCATTTAGCTGGGCAACACTTAGAAGGTTGTGTCTGAGATGATCAACCCAGTACACATTGTCAACACTGCTCTTTCCATTCAGAGATATGGACCCTCTGCCTTTGACCATGCATGGTGCTTCATTGCCAAAGTGAACCACACCACCATCATACTCCTCCAAGGATAGAAACTTGCTCCGGTCACTTGTCATATGGTGAGAATAGCCACTGTCAATGATCCACTCATTGGAATTATCAAACTGGGAGACATGAGCCTTCTTGTCTGCCACATCTTCCTTTATAGCAACAAACACAATGTCTTCATTCTCTTCATCTTCTGATTCCTCATCTATGACACCTTCATCAACTGCCACAAAAGAGTTTCTCTGGTTTCCTCCTTTGAATTTCCCAAACCTTTCTGGTTTGTCCTTGTTATTGCCATTAGGATAGTTTATAGCAATATGTCCTATCTGGTTACAAGAAAAGCATTTCAAAAGTAGCTTACCTTTGTATTTACCAGTTCCTTTAGGAAGGTTCCTGGCAAGGAGAGCTTCAAATGCCATCAGAATCTCCTCATCATTTATTTCTCTGCTCTGACTAGGTTCCCCACTAGTGCTAGCCTCTTTTCCTTTTTAGGATAGTATAGCAGAGGCTTTAAATGCTGATTCAGTCTTTTGAACATTGCCATCAAAACTATTTAGCTCATAGGCTGTTAACTTGGCTATGATGGAGTACAAGGATACTTTAGACTTGTCTATTGATCTCAGCTCCTGAATAGCAACAACCCTTATTCCATAGACTAGAAACAGGGATCTTAGGACTTTGCTTACCATAGTGGAATCTTCTATTTTACCACCTCCACTCTTGATTTCTCCAACAACTGTTTTGATTCTTATTCCATACTGCTAAATGGTCTCACCTTCAACCATCCGCATATCTTCAAACTTCCCTCTCAGGCTTTCTTCCTTAGCATGTTTTACATGTTCATCACCACCATAGATATTTTCAAGAGCATCCCATACCTCTTTGGGATTTACCTTGTTCTGAACATCAATAAACTCAATATCAGATAGACTACTAATGAGGGCTTCCATGACTTGCCCATTTTCTTGTATCTCTCTCTTTTGGTCATCGGTGAGAGTACCGGTTGGAACACCATATACATTCTCAACATAACTCTAGTGTTGAACACCCATGCTTCTGATGAATATCTTCATCCTAATTTTCCATATACTGAAATTTTCTCTATTAAACTTTGGACCTTCCCTCTTCATCATTTGACTAGGATCTTTACCTCAAGTGGTTAAGCTTACAACACAGACGACCTAGAGTGCTCTGATACCAATTGATAACTCAATGATGAACCAGTAGTACCAAACCGGTTCTGAGAGGGGGGGGGTGAATCAGTACAAACACAAATACAGTCCAAAACTGGTTTGACAACAAATACTCCAAGTGTCTGGCAAATAGGGATACTGGTTAAAACAAAGTGCAACCGGTAACACGTAGAACAACTGAAACAATCATAAACCGGTCACTCACTAAGCTTTCCTCTTAGCTCAATACTATAGTACCATTACACTCTCATGCAAAAATAGGTAAACTAACATCAGATCTTCATAACAATTAGTTCAATATGTTTTATAGACAGGCATAAAACAGAGATCCATCATATGCTCAATAGGTAATAACAAAGCATCATAAGATAAAAGCATTACACATGACACACATATTTTTCATGTGGAAACTCAACTAGGAAAAACCACAGTGGGGATGAATACCCACAAGTTGCTTTTGAACTCCTTAGAAGTCTGCTTTGTTAGGAGCCTTGTCCTGTTAAAGACATTACAATAGGTTCTGCTAGGAACCGATCCTGATAGGGATCACCTGGTTAAGAGATGGCTATAATACCCAGTTAAGGGTTAAATACGGTTAGGGTTACCTTGTTAGAGGATTTCAAGAACTTAATAGCTAAAGGATCTCCAGAGCTCTATAGCTTCCCAAAACTCTTTAACTTCGAGTTACCCTATTAAGAGATTTGAATCAAGCTGGTTAAAGCTACCTTGTTAAGGGATTTGTATCAAGCCCAGTTAAGGCTACCCTATTAAGGGATTTCATGATTGTTGAAGTGGTTAAAGATCAACAGGAATTACAATGATCTGGTAATAGCACTCAATGCTAATGCAGATCCGTTTTGGCTCCTTTTCACATTCTCCACATTTACTTTGTAGGTATCTCTTCTCTCCTTTGGTCTAGCAAGAATCATGTATCACTTCCCTTTGATACACACTCAAAAATTTTGCTAACAACCTTTAGAAAGAAACACAACATCGACCTTATAGGAAACAGACAGGTCGGTAGCAAAAACCCTAAACCCTAAACCTATTAGGTTAAGCAATTCAAGTGGCTCAATCTTGACTATTGAATCATACTACAATTAAATGCAACAATCTTTAATCGATCTCAAGACATTCTCCATCATCCATTATCCACCGATTTCATGGCAGCTGATAACCCATCACGCGTTATCACCGTTTGACAAACTTCACACATTCCCGAGGTAGATAGGTATAGTCTTCTTAATGCAAGATCCTTCACGGCATAGGGCTTACATGGCAACATGATCTGTTCTTTGTTATAATGCTAACTCATCACACAAAGATCACCAATTGAGTCACATAGGCTTGAGGTACTCCAACTAGAAATCCTGAAGTGGAAACTACCTACCAACCGACAGTCACACAATTCTTCCATGTGTCGGTTCCCATAACTACATGCCGGTTCATCTTGAACAAATATGTCGCTTCACTTTGGCATATATACCAGTTCATACATATGCCGGTTCTCTCTTCTCACGTATCACGTGTGCCGGTTCACATCATGTCACATATTGACTTCAATGACAACATATAATATCATTATGTCTATAGGAGTTGATAAAATACAACACCACAAGAGCCCAAATAATCTTTGCAACCTGAAAAACCTGTTACAAGGAGAAGCAATGAAGCAAATCAGAGAAGGAAAGAATACACAAGAAAAACATGCTCCAAAAGATGAGAGTTTAATAATCTCCAAAATGTATTGTCAATAATAATCCTTATTCATACAATGAAAAGAATGAACTCAACCTTTAATAGGTCAAGAAACCCTAAAAGGGAAAACCTAGGTTTGTACATAATAATTAATTAAAATAATTAATTATATGCACCTAAAGTGAGGTTAAGTGTAAAAGAGATAAAGGGAACTTAAATAATTAAACAAATAGTGTTTAATTAATCAAGTAAATACCTGAATACTCTAACAATGTCTTCATGCTAGTTCACATAGTGCCAACATGATGCTCACTCCTCTTGATGTAACATTTTCTACCAAATACCCTAAAGTAGCTAACCACAGGTGTCTTACCGGTCCAATACTCATAAGGAGTTTTGTCCTTACCTTTCTTGATGAGTACCCAGTTCATTGTGTAGACTGCAGTGCTTACCGCTTCTCTCCAAAAGGTGTGAGATACCTTTCCTTGAATCAACATGGTTCTAGCTACTTCAACCACAATCTAGTTATTCCTCTCTGCTAGGCCATTCTGCTATGGATTCCAGGGGCAGATAGTTGCCTCTTGATGCCAAATTCTTTACAATACTTGTTAGATTCACCAGAAGTGAATTCCCCTCCGTGATCAGTTTTGAGGCACTTGATCCTTTTACCACTTTCCTTCTCCACTAATGCTCTAAAAGCTTTGAACTTCACAAAGGCTTCAGACTTGTCTTTCAAGAATGTGACCCACACCATTCTTGAGCAGTCATCAGTGAGAATCATGAAGTACCTATCACCCTGCACACTCCTAGTTTTCATAGGACCACACAAATCAGTATGCACAAGATCAAGCAAGTTGTCAGTAGTGAAAGATTTACCTTTAATGGCTGAGGAAGACATTTTCCCCAATTGACATTCTCTGCACAAGGTATTATCCAGTTTTCTTAGCATCGGCAACCCTCTAACTGCCTTGATCTTACTAGCCTTCACAATGTTATCAAAGTTTACATGGGAGAGTCTCCTATGCCATATCCAGCTATCAACAAATTTAGCCATAAGACATGTACTTATATTTTCATTCAGTTGAAATAGGTTACCTTTAGTCTGCATACCGGTAGCCACAATTTTTCCATTCTTTCCTTTGATTTTGCACACTCCATTCTTGAATTCCAGAGTGAGACCAGTGTCATTCAGCTGGGCAACACTGAGAAGGTTGTGTCTGAGACCATCAACCCAGTATACATTGTCAACACTACTTTTTCCATTAGAGAGATGGACCCTCTGCCTTTGACCATGCATGGTGCATCATTGCCAAAGAGAACCACACCACCATCATACTCCTCGAAGGATAGAAACTTGCTCCGGTCACCAATCATATGGTGAGAACAGCCACTGTCAATGATCCTCATTGGAATTATCAAACCGGGAGACAAGAGCCTTCTTATCTGACACATCTTATTTGACAACAACAAACACAATATCTTCATTTTCTTCATCCTGTAATTCTTCATCTGTGACACCTTCATCAACTACCACAAAAGAGTTTCTCTGGTTTCCTCCTTTGAATTTCCTAAACCTTTACGGTTTGTCCTTGTTATCACCATTAGGATAGTTTATAGCAATATGTCCTATCCGGTTACAAGAAAAGCATTTCAAAGGTAGATTACCTTTGTATTTATTGGTTCCTTTAGGAAGCTTCCTGGCAAGGAGAGCTTCAAATGCCATCAGAATCTCCTCATCATCCATTTCTCTACTCTGTCTAGGTTCACCACTAGTGTTGGCTTCTTTTCCCTTCCTGGACGGTATCGCAGAGGCTTTAAATGCTGATTCAGTCTTTTGAAAACTTCCATCAAAACTATTTAGCTCATAGACTATCAACTTAGCTATGATGGAGTCCAAGGATACCTTAGTCTTGTCTATTGATCTCAGCTCCTGAATAGCAGCAACCCTTATTGCATAGACCAACAATAGGGATCTCAGAAATTTTCTTACCATAGTGGAATCTTCTATTTTACCACCTGCACTCTTGATATCTCCAACAACTATTTTGATTCTTATTCCATACTACTGAATGGTCTCACCTTCAACCATCCGCATATCTTCAAACTTCCCTCTCAGGCTTTCTTCCTTAGCCTATTTTACATGTTCATCACCACCATAGATATTTTCAAGAGCATCCCATACCTCTTTGGAATTTACATTGTCCTGATATCAATAAACTCAATGTCAGATAGACTACTAATAAGGGCTTCCATGACTTTCCCATTTTCTTGTATCTCTCTCTTTTGGTCATCAGTGAGAGTACCGATAGGGGTAACATAGACATTCTCAACATAGATCCAGTGTTGAGCACCCATGCTTCTGATGAATATCTTCATCCTATCTTTCCATATACCAAAATTTTCCCTGTTAAAATTTGGACCTTCCCTCTTCATCATTTGACTGGGATCTTTACCTCAAGTGGTTAAGCTTATAACATAGAGGACCTGGAGGATGCTCTAATACCAATTGATAACTTAATGATGACTGAATAGTACCAAGCTGGTACTGAGAGCGGGGGGTGAATCAGTACAAACAAAAACACTATCTTAAACTGGTTTGTCAACTAACACTTATGCACTGACAGACAAATAGCAGCACCGGTCCTTCAACAGAGTTCAACTAGCAAAACCCAGTATAACTGAGATAAGCAAAGACCGGTTGACACTTATCTTCTCATATAATCTAACTTTCATTCCCATTTCACTCTAATGCATGAATAGGCAATCTACCATCAAAGATGTACATATTACTGCAAGATCAACATGCATCACCACTTAATAGAAAACAATCATAACATCACATGAAGAAAGAATCACACTTGACATAGATATTTTTCATGTGGAAACCCAGCTGGGAAAAACCATGGTGGAGATGAGTACCCACAAACTTATTTCTGAACTCTTTAGAAGTCTGCTCTATTAGGAGCCTTGTCTAGTTAAAGACAGATACAACAGGTTCTGTTAGGAACTGATCCTATTAGGGATCACCCAGTTAAGGGATGGCTACAATACCCGGTTAAGGGTAGCTTGTTAGAGGATTTCAAGAACTCAATAGCTAAAGGATATCAATGACTCAGTAGCTTCGAGTTACCCTATTAGAGGATTTTCAACAAATCGGTTAAGGCTACCTTGTTAGGGGATTTCACAACTGTTGAAGTGGTTAAAGATCAACAAGTATATCAATGACCTGATAATAGCACTCAACGCCAATGCAGATCCACTTAAGCTCCTCTTCACCTTTTGCACTTACACTCTGTAGATATGACTTCTCTCCTCTGTTCTGGCAAGAATCATGTATCTCTTCTATTAGATACACACACACAACTTTTGCCAACAACATTTAGAAAGAAACACAGCATCAACCTTATAGGACAACAGATAGGTCAGTAGCATAAACATTAAACCCTAGACCTGTTAGGTTAAGGAATTCAAATGGTTCAATCCTGACCGTTAATCATACTGTATTAAATGCAATAGATCTTGAATAAATCTCAAGACATTCTCCATTGTTCATTATCCACCGATTTCATGGTGATTGATAATCCAGCATGGGTTTTCACCATTTACAAACTTCATGCATTCCCGAGGTAGATAGGGATAGTCTTCTTCATGAAAGATCCTTCACGCACATATGGCTGACATGGCAACATGATCTGTTCTTTGTTATACTTCTAACTCATCACACAAATATCACCGATTGAGTCACACATGCTTGAGGTACTCCCACCAGAAATCCTGAAGTGGAAACTACCTACCAACCAGTAGTCATACAATGCTTCCATGTGCCGATTCCCATGACTACATGCCGGTTCACCTTAACATGTCGGTTCATCTTGAACAAATATACTACTTTACTTTGGCATATATATCGATTCTCACATATGCCGGTTCTCTCTTCATATCATATATTGACATCAATGACAACATACAATCTCATTATGTTCTCATACGGGTTCACATAATGCCAACATTTCTCTCCATCTTCATATTCATACGAATATTCAATTTGTTTAGCAATGGTCTCATCTTTATCATCTTTAGCAATTGAACAAAAAGTTGGCATTGCTTGGTCAATGTCTTATTGCTAAAATTTTGGTCTAAAAATTGTGTAGCCCACAATCGAATGGTTCTTGTTGGCCTCTTGCCTTCAACATTCACAATAATGTTCTCATAAATTTCAACTATTTTGGGGTTCTTGAAGGTCTTGGATTTGGAATTTGTCTTTCATCCATGAGAGGGTCTTCAATTCTGAAGTAATTAGGTGTTACATATTGTTCACTTGGCTGAGCAATTCCACCTTCAATGTCAAAGTTTTCCACATTTTCACATCCAATTTTCTACATTTTCACCTCCAATGTCAAAAAATTTCATATTTACACCAAAATTATGGACACCTTCATTGCCAACTCCCAAATTTTCACTTTCTATTCTCACATCATGTTTAGCATTTTCATTATCACTTTCAACATTTTCACTTTCAAAATCTACATTTTCATTTTTAATAACTTGTTCAACATTTTCAAATTCAATTTACTCTTCACTTAAAGTAAAATTAGCAATATTTAACATACCTTGTCTTCTCCTCCTATGACCTTCTTTATCTCTTTCTCTATACACTTCAATTTGGTCATTTGAAAGCTTTCTTTTGCATTTAGACTTTCGATGACTACTACTCCCCATTTACCTACACAAAGATGCTCCTAAATGATTGACAATGTAAGATTTGACTTTAAGAATCTCTCAAAAGCACAAATTTGTCTCAACCTATCTGAAAAATCATGATTTTCGACAAAAACCAGAATGTGAAGAATGTGGGCCCTTTGAATCCACAAAATGGCCCACAAGGATATTTTTTATTTGCAGAAATCAGATATCCGATTTCAATGCATAAATTTGGGGTCCCAAAAATAATTCCCATTGCTGCCTTTTTTTAAGTTGTTGCCACAATAATGGTAGTGGAAGAAATTAGATATCCGATTTGAGTACTCATATTTTAGAGAGAGAGATTAGGGGAGGGAGAGAGAGAGAGATTAGAGGAGAGAGGGGGAGGGTGTAGGGGGAGAGAGAGATTAGGGGACAGAGAGAGAGATTAGGGGAGAGGGAGAGAGAGATATTAGGGGGGAGGGAGAGAGAGATATTAGGGGAAAGGGGGAGAGAGAGAAAGATTAGGGGAGAGGGGGAGAGAAAGAGAGATATTAGGGAACATAGATTGGGGGACAGAGAGAGATTAGGGGAGAGGGAGAGGGAGAGATTGGGGGGGGAGAGAGAGAGAGATTAGGGGAGAGGGAGAGAGAGATATTAGGGGAAAGGGAGAGAGAGAGATTAGGGGAAAGAGGGGAGGCAAAGAGATATTAGGGGACAGAGAGAGAGAGAGAGAGAGAGAGAGAGAGAGAGAGAGAGAGAGAGAGAGAGAGAGAAATATTAGGTGAGAAGGGGAGAGAGAGATTATGGGAGAGGGAGAGAGAGAGAGAAACTATGGGAGAGGAAGAGAGAGAGAGATTAGGGGAGAGGGGGAGAGAGAGATATTAGGGGAGAGAGAGAGAGATTAGGGTAGAGGAAGAGAGAGACTAGGGGAGAGGCAGAGGGAGAGATTAGGGGAGAGGGGGAGAAAGAGATTAGGAGATAGGGGTCATATGACCTCTTAGGACCCATAATGACCCAATATGGTGTCTTAAGGGGTCATATTGTGTCCTAATGGGTCATATGGTGTCTTAAGGGGTCATATGACACAATATGACCCATAACGACACAACTTGGTGTCGTAAAGGGTCATATGTTGTCCTAAGGGGACATAGGACCCAATATGACTCCGTAGGACACAATATGACCCATTATGATACCGTATAGTGTCATAAAGAGACATATTGTGTTCTAAGGGGTCATATGGTGTCTTAAGGGGCCATATGACATAATATGACCCCTTAGGACACAATATGATCCCTTAGGACACAATATGACCCCTGAGGACACCATAGGACCCATAATGACCTAATATGGTGTCATAAGGGGTCATATGGCATCCCATGACCCCTTATGATACCATATGACCCCTAACGACACCATATGGTGTCATAAGGGGTCATAAGGGTTGATATGACCTATAACGACACTGTATAGTGTTGTAAAGGGTCATATTGTGTCCTAAGGGGTTATATGGTGTCTTAAGGGGTCATATGATACAATATGACCCCTTAGGACATAATATGACCCATAACAACACAATTTGGTGTTTTAAGAGGTCATATGGTGTATTAAGGGGTCATAGGACACAATATCACCCCTTAGGACACCATAGGACCCATAATGACCCAATATGGTGTCATAAGGGGTCATATGTTGTTCTTAGGGATCATATGGTATCCCATTACCCTTATGACACCATATGACCCCTAACGATACCATATGGTGTCCTAATGGGTCATAGTGTGTCATAAGGTGGCAAGATGAACCATTATTTAAATATAAAAAGTAGTGCGAATACTGCTTACAAAAAATTGATATCTAAGGGGTCATAGGACACAATATGACCCCTTCCCCCTCCCTCTCTCTCTCCTCCCCTCTCTCTTCTCCCCCCCTCTCTCTCTCTCTCTCTCTCTCTCTTCCCCCCTCTCTCTCTCCCCTAACATCTCTCTCTATCTCCCACTCCCCCCTGTTCCTCTCCCTAATATCATATACTAATATATTTATAAATTAATATATTGTATACTAATATATCATATATTAATAAACAATAGATTAATTATGTGCAAATTTAGTTATTGAATTTACTTATTAAAATCGGATATCTGATTTTTGTTTTACAAATTTCAAATTTTAAAATTTGGCTCGGGTTTGCTTTGTGATTTGGTTTGGAAGTGACAAGCCTAGAAAGTCAACTAAAAAAATGTGTTTTTCAATATTCCTTGATTTTCTAGACTTTATACTAGTGGCTGATGACTTTTTTTATAGCCAAAATTGATAAAATGAAAAGGGTTTTTTAAGGACGTTCTCACCTTTCCAACAATATAAGGCTTGTCTTATTTCGACTTTAATAAATAATTATTATTCATTTTCTAATTGAAAAATGACAAAAGTCTTGATCGATAGACTAATTCAAAAACACTCATAACTTTCAAACGGTATAACATTTTTTGAATCCAAAATGTGCGTCAAATCCTATGCTTTGTCTAATATAGGGACAAAATTTTAAAAATTGAATTTCATAATGTTTTGACCAAGTTAAGGTGGACAAACGTAGGAGTTTCTGAATTTTTGAAAAGTTGTAGTAAACAATTCATAAATAATTATTTACTTTATAAAAAAGTTATAAAAAAATATGTGTCACATTCAAACATGAGTCTAATACTCATATTATAAATCTTATAAAAAAATATTATGATTTGATTGTGATTTGGGTGGTCAAACATACACCGACATCTTATCTTTTTCCTCAAATTTAAGTACCATTGCATTGACATTTGAAATTTTCATCAAATAGGATTTTTTTTTTTCCCAAAAAATAACTAGTAGCTTAGAAAGTAAATTTTATTTTATATAGATTCTCTTCTTACATATTTTAAAAATAATGTTCATAACATATTCAAATTTTCATGTCAAGTTGCATAACTCTAATTTTTTGAAATTTCATTGCCACCTAAGGGCCTATTTTGGCACACCATGATCCTACACATACCCTGATATTAAACTTCAAATTATTTTCTAAATAGGTAAATCAAAATATTAATGATCTTTCAATGTTTTTAATAAAATAATGATGAATCTTATTAGACTGTTGAGGGTGTTTCCATATAACCTATTTTTACTATAGAAGGTGAAACCATTTAATTTTCAAATATGAAGAGACAACTTGTGAATGAAAAGATAAAGAGAAAATAAATGATGAGATGATCATTAGAATTCACATTCTCAACAGTGTTCACCTTTTTCATAGATCTAATCTTAAAATTAAAATTATCTAATTAATAAATATAGATAATTTTTCTAAATATAACTTTTGAAAGTAAGGAAGGGCTTGAGCCTTCCAAAACAGAAATGAAAATCCTATCTCGAAATGTTAGAGACCTCAATGCCTCTAACAAAAGTTTCTTTATCAAGAGAAGAATTATTTTGATCAATACGGAGATAATCATGCTTCAGGAAACAAAGCTCAATATTTAGCAAGAAGAATCTTTTGGAAATGGGCTTAAAAATTAATATTATGGTTTTAAATTCCTTGCAGTTCAAGCTGAAGGAACTTTTGGGGGCCTGCTTATAATCTGGAAACCTTCTTTGGTAGAGATATAAAAAGTGGCTTCAAATATTAATTGGCTGATGGTGGATGTAAAACTTCTCTCAGCTAACATTTTATTTAAATTGATAAATGTTTATAGCCATGTGTCTCTCATTTCCAAAAGATTTTTCTGGTCAAAATTGGATGTAATCTTATCCTAGTTATAAAATGAGACTGTTTTCATAGACGGAAAGTTTAATGCTATTAGAAGTCTAAAGGAGAACAAAGGAGGTTTAATCAGGCTTGGCATATCTCAGTAGGATTTCAATGATTGGATAGATAGGAATGGTTTACTCAAGGTAGAATTTGGGGACTCCTTCACTTGGACTAATAGAAGACTAGGTTTTAGTAATATAGCTGAGAAAATAGATAGGTTCTTCTAGATTGGAGACTCCTCATTGCCCTTTTCCTTGGAGTCTAGATTTGTCCCCTATTCGAGCTCAGAACACTTTCCTATTACTTTAAGTATGGTGGGTGACTCCAAATTATCAAAGCCCCCTTTTATATTTGAGAATATATGGATGAAGGACCCAAAAATTTTGTCCCTGGTAGAACATTGGTGGAATGAGGATTGTTTTGAGGGTTCAAAATTGTACTATTTTGTGGCAAAGCTAAAAAACATCAAGATAAATTTACTAAGGTGGAATGCCTCTCATTTTAATAACATTTTTGAAATAAAAAGGTCCTTAGAGTCTCAGCTAGATTAATTGAATAAAAACGTCATTGAAGATGGTATATTGCAAGAGGAATTTGCCAAAGATAGGGAATTATTAGCAAAATATGAAGACATCCTTATGAAGGAAGAAATATTTTGAAAGAAAAAGTGAAGGGAATTTTGGCTTCAGACAGGGGATAAAAACACCAAGTTTTTTCATAATGTTACCAAGCTAAGGAGGAATAGAACCATAATTCTAAAATTGGAGGTTCAAGGAAACCATGTCTCTAAAGATCCACAGGAAACCAGTAAAGAGCTTATCTATTTTTTCACCACCCTTTTAAATAATGAGGCTGGATATGATCTTAAGGGACAAAACAAATTTCTTGCATTCATTCCCAAAATTATTTCAGATGATCAGAATAGGATACTAGCAGAGAAGTTTTCTTTGGAAGAATTTACTGAGGCTCTTAAACAACTTCCTTCAGATAAAGCACCTGGCCCAGATGGTTTTCCTACTAGTTTTTTTCAAAAGTGTTGGCATATCTTAGGACTAGAGCTAGTGGAAGATTTTGATTCATTCAAAAAATCTGGGAATATCTTGAAGGAGATCAATAATTCCTTTATTTCCCTCATCCCAAAGAAAGAGAAAGATTCTAAAGTGGAAGACTTGAGCCTATCTCTGTTTGCAACACTGCGTATTAAATTATGTCTACAGTCTTGACAAACAGATTAAAGGCATTAATGAATAGCATTATATCAAAAGAACAAATCAGGTTTGTTCAAGGGAGATCTATTTTGGATTGGGTAATTGTAGCTCAAGAAGCTATTCACATCTTCAGAACACAAAAAAAGAAGGGATGATCATAAAGATAGATATCTTGAAGGATTTTGATACTATAGATTGGCACTTTCTATGTAAGGTTATGCAAGCCTTTGGTTTTAACGGTCAATGGATCAACTAGATTTTTGAATGCATCTCAACCCCCAAGTTTTTAGTGATTATTAATGGGAAAATGGAGGGATCCTTCTCATCATCAAGGGGAATTCATCAAGGATATCCCCTTTCCCCTTTTCTTTATATTGTAATGGAAGAAGCCTTTGGAAGAGCAATTAAGTTTTTTCAAAACAATGGGCTGATTGAAGGGGTAAAGATAACAAGGAATTTTATTGCTACTTACCAATAATTTGTGGATTATAATATGCTTCTTGTCTCTGCTAAAGTCAAAGAAGTAACGGATATTCAAAATATTTTAACCTCATTTGGAAAGGCCTCATGTCAATTGATCAATAAAGAGAAATCATAAATCTTCTTCTTCTCAACCTCTCAGTCAGTGGAGCTAAGAATTTTGCAAATTGTCAATTGTAGAAAGGGCAGTCTTGCATACATCTACTTAGACATCGCATTGGACAAAGGTTTGAAAAATTCTAAGTTATGGGATCCTTTGAAAATTAAATTTGATCTCACTATTAACTCCTAGAAAGGCAAATTGCTATCTTGGGCAAGTAGGTCAGTTATGATTCATGTAGTTATTTCAGCTCTTCCCATTTACTTCTTGTCATATCTGGCTTTAACGACAAAGATGAATTCTTTCATTGTTAAGAAAATAAGAAATTTCTTTTGGAAAAATATGGAGGAACAACATAAAACAGCTGTGATTGCATGGAATAAAATTTGTAAACTGAAGGCTCTCGGTGGCTTGGGTATTGGAGATCAACTTCTTCAAAATCAAGCATTAGGATAAAAGCTTATTTTTAAATGATCAAAGATCCATCAACAAGATGGGTAAGATTAATATTGGCCAAATATATTAACAATGTAGATACTAGGAATCTACTAAGAGTTAGTAACCTCCCAAAGGGTTCTAAAATTTGGAATTTCTTAATTAGGAATAAACCCCTTATTGCAGATTTCACTACATGGGGTATCCATGATGGATCATCTTGTCTCTTTTGGGAGGATTCATGTGGGAACTATTTGTGCATTGAAATTTTAGTTTCAATATAGAAATTAAGATTGTGGTGTAAATAGAATTGGGGTGTTTTCTTTAGAGATTACATAGTTTTATCAGAGAATGATCATTGAATGAATTGGAGATGGAAAAGTTTTGAAGGATTTCCTTTACCCAATGATAAAATATTGCAATTGCAAGAGATATTAAAGAATTTCTAGGTAATCATTAGAAGTTCTCATGCTTCATTAATTTGGACTCCCTCGATGATTGGTCAATACACTATCAAGATTGGTTGTTCTCTCTTAGCTAATTAGGAGGGTAATAAAAGTTTGGGAATCCCCCAAAAACTCTTCTGGAGTGTAAAACTAATACCAAAAGAAAGGATTTTGGCATGGTTGCTCTTAAAAGGAAAATTCTGATAGTGGAAAGATTCAAGAAGATTGGATATGAAGGGCAGTCTAGGTGTGTTCTATGTAATTCATAGGAGGAATCAGTTGATCACCTACTTTAAATTGTCTATTTTCTGCCAAATGCTAGAGGTGGCTATGTGCTATACCTAGCTAGGTCTCAGCTCTCCCTAATGATATAGTGACTTTGTTCCAAGGTTGGCCTATAAGGCCAAAGGATGGCCTCCTTAGTTCATAATGGGAAATCAGGTCATCTACTCTAATATGGGAAATTTGGAAGGAAATAAATAGGAGAATATTTGATAATAAAGCAAGGAAGGTAGTATCAATTCTCATCTCTATAGAAGCGTCAATACTAGAAAATATCAATAGCACACTATCTTTGAATGCAAATATCAAAAAAGAGATTACGGATTGGGATGCAAGCATGCGTCTGAGGTGGAATGGTCTAAAGATCCAGGCTCCCCACTTTGGGAGTTTGAATCAAAGAAGGAATTAGGTTGTCTGGGACCCTTCTAGGTTTGGATGGTTAAAATTGAACTTTGATGGCACCTCTAAGGGAAATCCAGGTATGTCTAGAATAAGATGCATAATCAAGGATCACAAAGGTTTAGTCAAAGTCAAATGGAAAATATCTTGCTCCATTCTCCCTGATACCAACAAAATTGCAGAATTCAGTGCCCTTCTAATTGAGGAACTTAGTTTTTAGAGATTGAAGGGGATTCTGCTATTGCCATAAATGTTCTTCTGTCAACCAACAACCCAAATTGGATATTACAAGCTCTATTAGAGAAAATTCTTTCAATCATGAGGAATTTGGAAAATTTCTCATGTCAACAATGTATATAGCGAAGAGAATGGGGAAGCGGACTTTCTTTCAAAGTCAATGACGAAAGGAGTTGAATTCTCATGGTGGTTTGATGACCTTCATTTGCAGGTAAACTAAAACACTTCTTCTATTGAGAAGATGTGATAAAAGTTTAAATTCAAAAATTAAACTTCCTATTTTCCTGCCAATTTTTTTTAAAATGTTAATGATTTATATCTCCAGTGCACTTCGAGGCTCAACATTGCTTCTCTTTTGTTTATTCTTATTTCTAAATGGTCTGAACTTTATGCAACAATGTTGGTTGGTGTGGATTCCTATCTATTCTTATTCTACCTGAGTTGTACTTGCGGGCTCACCTCTCTTCTCGATCTTGCTAAGAGAGGCTAACTAAATTTGGCAACTAGAGCTAAACTTTTTGTTCAGGTTAGAGGGCCTATAAAATTGACAGAAGGCAATTTTTTTTCTGAGTGAAGTAGGGTGGCGCTCATTAAATGTACCACGATCACTGGCAAGGTGTTTGAAATCAAGATTTCATAATATCTAAGTAAAAAAAAATGATCCCCGAGCAAGCTCACATATGCTTTACTAACGGTGGCTTTATAGCCCACTTGCCTTGTTTTATGTCTGATATGGATGGAGTAGTTAATGCTTTAAATTATTTTGTCTGAATTTTCATTCCGTTGAAGTGTTTTTTGTTTCAAGATGGTATGTATGTAAGGAGATTTTGACTTCCTTCATTAATGATGATAGACCATGTAGTACCATCTATCACAAGCATTATTCCTAGCTTCTTGGTTAAATTATTTCTACAAAATCAATCTTTCTCCATCTCATCTAAAAAAACACAGCTCTGGTTATTTTCTTGAAGATGGCAAAATCCACTGAGGGCCCTTCCAAAATCATCATAAGAATCTTCTCGGACCTAGTAGCTTGTTTTTGGGTTGACACTCTAATTTATCTAAGTAGTTCTAATCGACAATGCACCTCTAAGGAGATTTCAAACTTGAGGCTGTAGCAAATTCTCTGTACTGTCAACCTTATGTGATTTTGGCAACTAAAATGGTGCTTGGAGAAGGTCATCTAGATAGGAAGGAGTATTATTGAGATAATACATAGATCTCATCCAGATTTTTTTCCTCTTTACTGGATTGCAATATTTCTAAAGATGACGTTAGAGCTCTAGCTATGGAATTTTTTGAGGTAGAATTGCTTGGCGGGTTACAAAGAACTTTCAAATATTATTTGAAGGGTGTGAGTGCACCTAGACCAGGGGATATTGATGCTTTGAATGAACTTGGAGACATTGTAACATTCTACCCTCTTCTTTTGGACCTAAAAGGACCCGTGCTCAAGAGTCACGAGCAATTTGCTAGGATGGTTGTAGATTATCTCAAATGGTGGGTTTTGACCAATATGTAACTGTACCACGATAAAGAGATTTTAAAATATTTTTCCATTTTGAATGGCTTCCTTAAGGCAGATGAGGAGAATAGTGGAGTTGGGTTGGAAGAAAATCAAATTGCAGTTGAAGGTGGTAATGGAAATGGTGATGGGTTGGTAGAATCTCAACTGCAAAATGTGGGAATCTATGGCCAAGGGTGCACTTGCAGGGGTGGAATTGGAGCAAGTAGCCAGAGACAAGGCCAAGGTTGTGGCAGAGGCAGAGGTTGCCCTCTGCTCTGCAGAAGTGGTGGTCGAGCTGGAACCTCTTAGGAAAGCCATGAATAAAGGCGTTTCAAGGTACGTTTAAGCTTTGTTGATAAGAATTTAGTTTCTTTTTAGACATTTCTAGGTTTTATGTTTTACGAGTTCAATATGAACTTGGTGGAGGTATGAATTCTCCATTTTGTTTTATTTCCTAATTCTCTACTCAGACTGGTTTAATGACTGGTTGATACTGCTCGTATGATTTTATTTGTTATTTGAATATGTTAATGAATATAAAATTACTTGACCCTGCCTTTATTGACCAAAAAAAAAGTTATATTATGAAAAAAACATCATATAAAAATCACTACATTTAAAAAATGTTTAATTTTACTAAATCTAAATCTTTTGTCTAAGTATATCTAGTAAGACTATGATAAGTTTAGCATATTTGGATAACTTCAAAAACAAAATTGGAAAATCTCTTTCTCGTCAAATTTGTCAAGCAATGAAAATGAGTCTTATAGACCAAGCAACCTATAGATTCGAAATCAAAATAGGATGTCGACCCATACATTGAATTGATTAACAAATGTTGGATTTTGCATTTTGACTGCTTTGGTAGAGACAATTCCAATGACGTAAATTGTTACATCAATTGTCATGAAACACAACCTCTGTCGTCATATATAGAATCCTTTGTTACAAGCAAGATCGAATACCTCGAACACTAAGCGATGGAAAGGTACAATTTTAGTCTGAACAATGGCGCCATTGAATCTCTTTTCGAGACTAGCAAAAGTGCTTTAGGAAATAATATTGCTCCTGAAATCATCATAATGGACGATGCCCAGTTTGAGACTCCTTCTTACGAAGTCATGATGGACAGATTTGATCAGAAGTTTGGGAATTCCTTACAAAATAAGATGTGGGCACCTCAGAATAGCGCCTTCACAGCCTACATAAATGCTCATTCAAACACCGCTGCAGATTCGTTTGTATCCTCGCAGACTCTGCACAAAAGATGTTTCAGATTTTTGAGAATAATCGATGAAGATAGAAAGCTGGAGATCCAGGGATCACGTCTAACGGCTTCTGCTCAAGAGTTAAATGCAAAAAAGAAGAATCACCACTTGATTGCAGAGCGCAATAGGAGACTCAAATTCAACGAGCATTTCCAGAACCTTTACTCTCTTCTTCCAAAAAATTGCAAGGTAATCATTATAATCTTTATAATCTTTTCCATACCAATTTGTAATGATATGAAGTTTTATGAAAGTTGTAATTAGCTAAAGTTGTAATCGGTTTACTAGTTTTAATTCCTTAGTATACTTTTGAAAACGTGTCATATGGTACAGTTATAAATTGTGCTCCTTATTTTGAATTATCCCTTTGTTTTTTAAGAATAAACGGTTTGGAGGGTTCCAATTTATACGCCATTTATACGAAATTTAAATCACAGATACCATTTTATCATGAATTGAACTATTTATACGCACTTTTACAGTTCAGGAAATTCTATTGAGCCCTTTTCATTTTCGGCAGTGCTTTATCCTTGTTCTGGCAAAGAGAAACAAGAAGCTTGTGTTTCTGACTTTTGTTGCCCTTTTTTGCAGAAAGATAAGCAATCAATTTTGGCGAATACCACAAGCTATTTGAGAGAACTAAAACTTAAGGTTTGTGAGCTGGAACAGCAAAGTGAAAGTGTCGAGGAATCGATAACCAGAAATTTCACAAATAGTCAAGGAGGAAGTGGTGGGTTCGAGTCCCACGACAAACCTGTCAATTCAGAAAACCCATTAATTTATGGTAACGACGATGTGATCTTGGAGCAATGCGAGGATTTCCCCTGCCAAGTTAAAATTATAATTAATGTGCAGAGAAAAATCGTTTCATGCCCACCAAGTCTGTTAATCAAGGTTACAGAAATATTGAGTGCAGAGCAGTTGGAAATCATTTCACTTTCTTATACAAAGGGATTTGGATTTCAAGCTATTTTTATCGTATTACCAAAGGTACGTCTGTCTTCACTTACTTTTTCATTCAAACAGAGAGTTTAGATGATTTTTTTTTAAGCCAGCCGGTGTTGAAGCAGAGCCATGGACAAAAGTATAAATTGTTTGTATTCGACCATATTTAAAGAAGAGTAGTTTGATTACAAACTCTTCGTTGCGCATTGCAGTCAATATATGGAACAGTTTAGATGATTTATTGGCTAGTGTTGAAGCAGAGCCATAGACAAAAGTATAGATTGTTTCTATTTGACCATATTTAAAGAAGAATAGTTTGATTATAAAACTCTTCGTTGCATGGTGCAGTCAAGATATGGAACAGTTGTTTCACGTGTTGTTTTGAATATGAACAGGGTTGCGACTGGGATATTTCGCACTGGCGAACCTTGGGAGGTTTAATCACTCGGACTCTCAACTGAGCATTGGAGGAACCAATAGAGTCCATGATCTTATCCAGTTTCTATGGTGATTTATATTATTGAAAAAGCAGAAAAATAGATGATATTGGAGTGAAATGGAACATCTTATTTGTAAACACATCTAGCTGATAATTATTTGAATCTTTTGTACAATCTGAGTTGATCTAGTGGTGGAGAATTTGTGCTATAGTTCAGATTTCACAATGAGTAGAGTATGTACATCTTATCTGCCCATTACCGATCAAAAAACTATTTGAATCCTTTTAAAATTGTATATAATTTGAATTTGTTAAAAATGTTTCAAAATAAAACCTAAATCAAATGATGTTTGAATCTCATATGGAAAAGATATTATTAAAATTGATATGAATAGTAATCTTAGTTTTAAAATTGGAGTAATGTGGGAGTAATTTTATTCTATATAATATTTATTTATTTATTTATAATAATTTTAGTATAAAAAAATTTGTATTATTATTATTATAATAATTTTACTAAATGAATTATATTGACAACTAAGTTTAAATAAATATTATTTACTATATTTCATTTGTATGATTGTTTACATTATTCTTTTATTAAATTTTGTCAAAATATGTAGTTCCTGCCAATGATGTTATTAGTTTGAAGTAGAAATCAAAAACTAATTTGAAATATATTGTGACATTGTAAATATTTGCATAAGAAAAACTTAAGAATCTGAATTTCTAATATATTAATGGAGTTTAAAGTAGTATTATAAATTTTTAATGTTGAAAATTATATATTCAAACAGTAATTACTTGTCTATTAAATTTTAAGATTAAATAACTATTTTTAATGAATCATTATAACTAGTTATAATGTTTAATTTATTTTCAAGTTTTAAAAATTAACTAGTAGACTTTAAGTTAGTATTATAAAAAATTTTGTTTTTGAAATTGTGTATTTCAAAAATAGTTATTCATAAATTGAGGTTTAAGGTTAATAACAACTTTTAATAAATCAATTAGTAAACTATTTATAATGTTTAATTTATTTTTTATTTTTAAATATAAATTAAAAGAAGTTAAGTTATTATTATAAACTTGTGATATTTAATATTGTATATTTCAGAAGTAGTCATTTATAAATTGAATTATTAAGTTAAAAACTAATTTAAATAAATCAATTATTAAAAATAATTATAATGTTTAATTTTTTAATTTTAAAATATAAATTGTTTATATATTTTTATTTTCTTTTAATATAAAATTAAAAAAAAACAATTAGCAATTAAAAGTAAATCTATTAAATTTTCAATATATCAATATAATTTAAATTAGTATTATATAGCCATGAGAAATTGTTTTTTATAAATCATAATTAAATTTTCCCTATAAAACATTAAAACATTAAAGTATAAATAAAAAATAAAATAAATATCAGATCACAGATTCAAAATCTAAACAAATTTTACCTGCACCAATATCTTTAGATAATTTGTTTTAAAAATGTTTTATTTAAAAAAACTTTTAATAAAACTATTTACTAGTCCTCCTCCTTGCATTAATACACTTTTTCCCAAGATTGCCTATTTGTTTTAGGCGATGCATTACATGAGGGAGTACGACATGATGGTAGCATCTCAGAATTATATAGCTCTTCTTTTTTTATATAATTATATGTGGCACACAAAATTATCTCTTTTTTTATTATTATTAGATGTAGTTCATAAAGTAAATTATATGATATATTTAATATGATTTGATTGATGTAATGAAATATAAATAAAAATAAATTAAATTAAATTTGATACTGATTATTTGTAATATAGATCAATAGGAGAAAAGAAAATTGATATTTATATAATCATGTAAAATAAAAAATAAATAAAAACTATAGAAGTTTCATTCAAAAAAATTAATTTTGTGATGTGATTGGTTGAAGTAATTGAAAAATTGAATGCAATGAGTGCATAAGTATCTCGTCTTTCACAAGAAACTAGTAAACTAAATGTAGAAATTAATTAAAGAAAATTAAATATATCTACTATAGACTCTTCCCCTGACCGCTTTAGTATCAGATCAAGGGGTTCCTTCTAGAAAAAATTTTAGGGTTCCTTCCTAGACCCCTAAATAATGATAATCTATTGTGGGGTCAAGACCTATGTTCCCACAAGTTAGTTACTTTGGTACAAATCCTCTCTTTCAAAAAATTGTTTTGTCTTTTTAGATTTTGGTTGTCCCACTGCTCATGAAATTCCTCTTTTCCACCTGGTTTCCTACTATGTAAGGGTTTAGGGCCTCTCTTTCTTTATTAGATTAGAACAAATTATATATAATTTTATTATATTTTTTTCGTCTACAAATAAGTATGTTTCTATATTCTTATTTCATCCAACTCTCTAATTATATACTATATTCTTTAATTATTTATACATCAAATTTTAATTTTAAGTATTCCTCATACTAATGTTTAATTTTCAAACCCATAATTTATTTGATAGTGAACTAAAAAAAAATTATTATTATTTCTTATATTATTCTACTCCTTAAAATAATACTTCATACTTATGTTTGATAATTTTCTAACTCTTAATTTGTTTAATAATAAATTTAAAAAAAAAAATTACTAGGTAACGCACAACAAAGGTTGTAAAATTATTTTCAAAATAAAAAATTATATCATCTTCATAGCCCACTGGTTTCAAACGCCACTATCAAAAACACAAGTTACATCCATGTTTCCCCTTCACGAAGCGGTGTAACAAAAAGATAGTGCAAGTCAAGATAGACAAATATCCTACTAATCTTTACAGATTACTATATTTTATTTGAGCTCCTTCAAAGGAATACTTCCACCTAACCTATGTGAATTTCTTTTTGAGGTCGATCTTAGAAGCATGTAGCGCTTTGTAGAAGGGAATATCTTTCTTTTAACCTCAATCCAATCGTGCTCAAAGCTAGGGGAGACCATATTATTTTGATCTCTAACCGCAAGAAGACTCTTTCCCTTCACAACTTCATGAGTATGTTTTAATATGCCATCTGTAATGGCCACAATGCCCTCTGTGCCGATATTCATAGATTAGAATTAGAAGGTTAATAAATATTATCTTTTCTATAGAGAGCATCCTTCTCCAAATATTTCAAAGTTGTTGGAGGAAGTGAAGAAGTGTCATCCAAAGTAGAATTCAAATTGCACCCAGCCTATTCCAAATATTCTTGTGAGGACGTAGTCATCTTGGCTTGAGGGGAGTTAGATTCCTTCCCATGATTATTAGAGTGAACACCCACTATGTAATATTATGGAAGAACATCAATCCACCAATATTGATCCTCAATCTTGGTATTAGATCTAGAACATTTGTTGGTGATGTGGGTAGTTTCAAAGAATCTTCTAAATCTTGAAGAGCAACCCTTCATAATCCAAAGGATATGTTTAACGACCATCAATCTTGAAAATGATATTATTTGGGAGGCATTTTGAAATGTCCATGTCCACAAGGATGCGTGCAATGTAGTATGAGTGAAGCAAGATGTATCTAAATCACTAGCCAAAAATTTTCCCAAAGATGCCCCAATAGCCTTGAAGTAGTCTTTAAGCCAAAACTATAGTGTTAGGTTTAGGAAGGAAACCCAAATAGATTTCACTACAAAGGATTCCTTTAGAGGTTTTAAATCTAGATACTAGGGTTTGAGGAGAAGCAAACTTTGTCTCCAACACCATTTTTCTTAGAGAATGGAGTCTCGATCATATTTATAGTCAAATGCTAGGATGAAAGAACCCTATGCATAGGGGTAAACCTCTACATTTACTTTAAGCACTCGTTACTAGGCTGTAGTGAGCCAATTGTGTAGGTTTGCTAACATAGACCATAAGCCATTTAATTGACTAATCAGATCATTACCAAATAGGAGCCCTTTTATAAAATCCTCATAAAATACTAAAACATGAGAGCTAAAAGCCCATTTGATGAGGGTTTTTTTAGAAAACAGGAGCCCCTTGAAAACTAGAAAATGAACTCCCCTTAATAGGCCAAGCATCCCAAGCCTTAGGACTGACCTTAGAAATAACCCCTAGTGTCACCACATCACAAAAAGAAGACCGTCAAACTATATTAATTAATTCCACCCTCAAAAAAGAAACAAGCACAAATGTAGAAACCTACCCACCATTAGAAAAACCATTGGAGGGAGAGGCTAAGTGATTCCTCAAGGGAGATAGGATCAAGGGTTTCCATGCAGGATTAGGGCATGACCTAATTACGAAAGATGGAGCGCTCTACACAATGTCTAGAATAAAATTTCTAAGTCTACCACTGATAGAACCAAGACTAGGTTGACAAACAAAGCCACCTATCATCAAAGAGTATAGATTTGAGGATGAAGATGTGCAACTATGTCGAAGAGTATAAGACTTTTGCATTGCATGGAAGACCCAAGTTGTCATTCTATGTAAAAAAAAATATTTTTTAATATTTATGCTTTTATCTTCTAATTTGTTTGATATTGGAATTGAAAATGAAATTATAATATATATTAAATTTCCTATCAAACTTTTAAAAAGGGCCCTACAATTGTTGCAAATATCCTATTCCCTTCTCAACCTTTTTCACCTTGTGATAATAGAATAACTAGTTCCTTACAAGTATATATTGCAACAAAGTAACCAATTGGTTCATAAAATGGGTCAATTATCTATAATTAACTACATATCCATCATCAATTAGGAAAAAAATATGGATGCTTTTGAATGGAGGGTTTCTGTAACTAAATATGTGTGTGTGCAACCCTATGCACATGTGTGCATTAATATTTGTTCACACTTTGGAATGATCTAGCTAGTGCTAATTATCTAACTAGAATATCTACCGTTGGAAAACATTCAAGGGTTGAATAAGTCAAAGTCTAAATTGAGCTTTAGAGGAACCAAAGGAGTGAACGATTATAATTGTAGAAACAAAAAAAAATTGCAATTCAATTTTTATTTTTGATTAAAAGATATTTATGAATAGATAAATTTTCAATATAATATTTGAAAAAATAATGAAATAGATGATATAGCAATGAAATGGAAGTTTTTATTGTAAGCCAATCTATCTAATTTAACTATTTGAAAGCTTCCAAAATCGCCCATAACTTGACTTTGTTATATAGAAGTGTTTCAAACTAGTAATTAAATCAATTGACATTTGAGTCTTGAATATGAAAGATTCAAAATTTATATGTATATTAATTTTACTTTGAATATTTGAGTGATAAAAGAATTTATTTATTCTAAATAATTTTTTTTAATAATTCTAGAAAAAATTAATATTTATTATTTTTTTAAAATAAATTTTATTTAAAACTTGTATAACTTTTTAATCTATATTTAAATAATTTTATATTTTTATTTATTCTAAAATGTCATACTAAAATTAAATTATTTTAAGTGAAAATGAGATATATTTTATTATGTTAAGTGGGCAATGGCCCCAACCCATCACACATCAACACTTAAAACATTCAATCAAAAAATTGAACTTGGAGAGAAAGCGCACCAAAATTGAAGAGATTTTATGAATTTGTTGTAATTTATATTATTTTAGTAAATTAATTATATTAACAACTAAATATAAAAAAATATTATTTATCATATTTCTTTGCAAGATTTCTTATTTTACATTGATAAAATTATATAAATTTTGTAGTCAAAACTAACTATTGTATTTTAGCAATAATAGACGAAAAAAATCTAAAAGATTAGAGATAAACAGATAAATTATGTAAAACATATTAAATATATACCTATATTACATTTTCTATACAAACAATTTTTTTTTTATTATTACTATTTCTTCTCACTCTATAACTATATACTATATTATTTAATTAGTTATACATGACGAGTTTTCAAATATTCTTTATCTTAATGTTTGGTTTTTAAACATTTAATTGATTTGATAGTGTTCATAGGGATGATAAAACAAAGCGACATCCAAAGACCTCACTGTATCTTTCCATAGTGAAGCCATATGAAAGGATAGAATATATGAATGAAGATATATAAAATGAGCATACAATGAAATATAAGTGACTATATGATATTAAAATAAATATTTTTTATTCTCATTCATATATGTTTTAAAAATGAGCGTATAATGAAATATAAGTGACTATATGATATTAAAATAAATATTTTTTATTCTCATTCATATATGTTTTGCATGTTATTTATATTATGTTAACTAAGTTGTAAGTTGTCCAGATCTAATTCTCCACCTTCCTTAATTTGTGTTGATTTTGGGGTATAAGACTACAACAACAAATATTCATTACGTCTTAGAACTTTGATCTATGTCTCCAAATTTTTTGCTAACATTGGTTGGTTCCATTGATGGTATTATAGTTAGGTCTTGTTGATAACAATAGAGAAAATTTTAAATTCAAAACATATACTAGATAGAAAAGATAAGAGGAGACGAAAATCTTCATTACTATCCTCTTGATGTCTACCCTGTGAAAGGGGGCTAGGTTGAAGGGGATGAAGAATGGAAATGGGGAAGAGGTCCCAAATGGACCCATGAATAGATTTGACTAATAATAAATTCCACTCGATAATTACCATAGGAGATGATAAAGGAGTAATGCAAGTCCAAAACAAAAATATACATGACAAGAGGTGACAACAAGAATATTAGAGAAATCAAGGAGAAAAGATTGAAAAAGAAGTGAAAATTTCAAAGCCCAATTAGAGAATAAAGAAGTGAAACAATCATATGACTATTATACTTCACATTCTCAAAACTATTCACCTTTTACAAAGATCTAATTTTAAAACTAAGATTAACGATTATAAATAATTTTCTTAATTCTAACTTTAAAAAAATTATACTAGAATCTAAACCTTTTGTCAGATATCTCTAATAAGACTATAATTACTTTAAAAAAATTGGACATTTTATTTGTCCACAATTTTGTCAAGCAATGAAAGTAAGTATCATAGCCCAAGCAACCTATAAATTATAGGAACTGGGACAGAGCAGAACTGAAACAGAGCAAAGAAAAACACAACATAATGAAAGAAAAACAAAAAATTTCATTCATCATCAAATTGGTTACAGATGCCTCTTTTATGGAGGTCTTTAGATCTTTCTAGAAGCTGGAAGTAGCTAGAAGAAACATCCAGAATTCTGCATATCCAATAATTTTTTTTAGAATGTAGATGTGATAGAGGATAGGTTGTAGTTGTTGATAGCACAACCATTCAAATTAAATGAAGATTATTGTCATTAATGTTGGTTGGAATAAGATTGAAAAATGGAGATGTGAAGATACAAAGTATATGATAGAATGGTAAAGGATAGTTGGAAGTACAATCTCCAACACTCCCCCTTAATCACAACTACCATGAATGATGTGGTATTCACAATTCTTAGATTCATTGGTCAATTTTTCTTTTGTCTTCAATCATGTCAGTAGACTTACTCAATTTTTTCAACTTCAAACCATCTTCAAGATTTGCATTTTTTTTTTTCAATAAAGGCCATTAGTTTGGATTCCAACTATTGTGACAGAATCAAATCTTCAAAACATCAACCTAGAACTTCCTACATGTTCACAATCTGTAAATGTCATGCTAGACAATAATTTCTTTTTACTCAAAACTCTTGTTATTGCTTTTGAACATCCAAACCTTTTATGACTTCTATTAGTAATCACATATGAACATTTGTACAACCTTTTGAACATACCTATAAGCTTTTTACAACTAGATCCATAGGTCCATCCACAATCCTTTTTTATACAACTTGTCATAGATTCATTTTTTCATTCTTTGTTCCAACACATCTTTTTAGAATGATTTCTCAAACCACAAATTTTATATGGATGAAAATCCCAAAATGTCTTTAATGTGATCTTCTCTATTACAATGAGAGCACTAGACTTATTTCTTTCTTTGGACTGATTTGTTTAGATATATATCTTATTGAATATTATTTTCACTGTTTCTATATTCAAGGCCTTCATATTTTGGCATCTTTGTTGGCTTAAAATGATCTATGATTCCTTGTTCATGTTTTCCCAATCCTTTACTTTAAAACCCATTCTATTCATGCTTTTAAAACAGGGGGGGGCATATAGCTACCCTCGAATTTTTATCACCTTCCTTAGTAAGCATTAGGTGATTTTGTGATCTAACGTGTGTTTTGTAGGGTGCGGTTCTTAACTGTGTACTGCAAATACCGCTGGGGGCTTCGTTCGACAGACTTATGGATATATCCTTTTTCAAATAATGTTTACTTTTCTGTACTTTAGCTTGCATATGCACGCAGTGTTCATATGACCGCTAAAGTGGGGGCTAAATGTAGCATCGTAAATTGTACGCACTTGCTAGGGTGGTACAATTTCACACCTAGTTTAGCACCCGCCTTGGCGCATTTTGCATTTTGTATTGCATTTCCCCTTTAGCACTTAATTAATTAAATTAATTAGGTCTAAGGTCCTATTTTATCATCTCCCACATCATAAAGTTGGGCCCTTTCATTAAAGTGTGCCCTTTTCATTTTATACATCATTTAATCAAAAACCCTAATTAGGTCCTATTTTGAACTTGGGGGCTTGATTTCGGGGGTCAAAGCATCTCGAAATCACCTGTAACTTTGGGATTCTCTCTAAAATCATCATATCTGACGGCCCTGAAAATTTGGTGAAAAGTTGTCGGGACCATGGCGCCCGTGCAACATGGTCCCGGACATTTTTCCCGAAATTTTGGGAGCACGATCCAATCATAAAATAAAGCTTAACCCCAAGAAATTGGTGGGACATTCAATCTCTAGGTCGACCAAAATACGAATTTACAACCTAGGGTTTCATACATAAAAGCTCTCTTTCCTCATTGGAAAGGATCCGATTTTTGATTTTCAAGACCTCATATGCAGCGAAAGAGCAGATCTTTGAAGACTTCAACAACATTCAACATCCATCTATCAAGTATTCATCAATTTCATTCATTCATTTAGGGCTTGGAAGACATTGAAGAACAATAGGAGATTACCGACTGAAGATTGGCTTGTACTCCTCCCTTGAGGGTTGGGTATGATTTCATGTTGTTTTCATGTCTTTGCATAAGCTTCAATATATCATTTATTCATGCTTTAGATAACTTTGCATCTTGATTTAGAGCATTTACATTATCATTTACAAGCAATTAGGGTTTACTTTCTAGGTTGCTCTAGTTTGCTTTCTTGCATTTAAGGACCTTGCACACACACTAGGTCTGCACACACAATACATTTTACAATACAACTTGGCTATTCGTGGAGGTGGAAATCACTGAAGCAGGGGTTTGACTAAGGCAAAACCCTATATAGCCGCCCAAACACCTTTTCAGATATAAGTGCAGGTTTCGGGACTCGGACGACGCCGCAGGTTGCAGATCCGGGAGAAGCAGACTGAGACCGACCTTCCCACCAAATTTCAGAGAAAAAGACCAGGACAGGGGCGTGGGGTGCCCTGGTCCTGCCAGGATAGGGGCGCTGGGCGCCCTGGTCCCTTCTGGGCGCCCTGGTCCCTACTGGGCGCCCTGGTCCCTGGGACAGGGGCGCTGGGCGCCCTGGTCCGACAGCATTTTCAGCATTTTTGACAGCTTTTTCCAAAGTGCAAAAACAGCAGTTTCCGGAGCAGTTTCAGGGGCAAAATCAGGACAGTGGCGCCCGCGCCCCCGTCCCGAACATTTTCAGTCAGATTTTAACTCCGGGTACGCATTTTCATTCTTGTCTTATCCTTGTGTTTACAGCTTTCCATCATTTAAGTTCAATTCTGCAATCTTGTCATTAGTTCCTACTTGCATTTTGAGGTTAGGGATTGAACTTGCATCATTTTATCTTTCAATTTCAACAAGGGAATAGAAATCCTAATAGATATCCCGTGTCTCTCTCTTTCACAAAAAGAAGTAGCCAATTGTGCGATATCTCTAGGCTCTTTCGTATTCCGTAATGTGTGTCAAAAGGTAGGATTAGGGCATGTTAACCTAGTCTCGCTTTTTCCCCTACACATTTTGGTGAACCCGACGTGAATCTATCATTGCTTCCTCTTGCATTGCATTTGTTAGATCTAGATCTAGATTTAGTGTGTTTTCATTTCATTTTCATTAAAAAGAAAAAAAGAAAAAAAAAAAGTGTGTTTTTTTTGCATTGTGTGTTTAAATTTTATGCAATTTCAAAATGTTAGATTTTTATTTGCAAGATGATCATATTTGTGATGATTATGAGTTAGATGAAGCTTTTGATGAATTTTTGAAACCTAAATATACCAAACCTTCATTTTACCAAAAACTCATAAACCTTGTTACTATGCCATTTAGATGTGATGAGAAAGATAAGCCAAATGGTTCCTCTCAAGGGTACATTCCTATCAACTCTTCCACTGAATCTAGTAACATGGTTGTGTTCAATAATCCCCTCTATGAGGAAATATCTCCTTTTGAATCAAAAGATAAACCTTTTAATAGATATGATCATGCTTTGTGGGATGATGCCCTTGATGCCTTTATGTCTCCTAAGAAATGCTCCCTTCATGAGGATCCTTGTGTGCAAGAAGATGACATTATCCCTAAATTTCCTAGTGATGGCCTTTCCTTTTCCAACAAAATTCCCACTAGAGATGATGAATTAATGATAAATGCTTACCCTTCTCCTAAAGTTTGTCTTACCCATAAGCATCCCTTAGAGAAAGAAGATGAAATAATAAGCAATTTCCTTAATTCTCTCTCCCCTAAAGATCATATTGAACATATTTTGAGGAAAGAGGATGAGTTTAACACATCTATTGATGCTTTCCCTCCTAAGGATGAAGAATTAATAAACAATGTTATCTCCTCTCCCGAAATTGACAATACTTTAAACATTCCTTTCAACAACCTCACTGTTTGGGATGAACCATTAGAAGAAGGTATAGATTATTCTCTACCCCTAGCCAAAGGGGATGAAATCAAGATTGGAAACTCCCTTGATAGTTTCTCCCCTTCCTTGAATCTCAATTATTCTCCCTCTAAAAATAAAGCATCTCCCTCTCCTCAACTTGGTTCTACTCATAAGGAAACCCTAGTTCAAAGCAAGATGGTTAACATTTCTTTCAAAGATATCCCTCTCAAAAGTGAGACTTTAGAGAGTAGTGTTGATCCTTCTCCTAGAGAGTTTATTCCCCATGTAGATCCTTTGATGATAGAGGATGATATGACCTTTCCTCTTCCTACTAGAACATCAATGCTTACCCCTTGTCTCTCTCCTAAAATTGATTTAATCTGTGATAAGATTTTAGTGCAAGAGAAGACTATCAATAATTCTTCCAACACTTTTGTTCATTCCTCTAAACCATCCTCAATCAATTTGATACATGTGAATGAGACACCTAACAAACCTCTCTTCACTGTCCAAGGTGCTTGTCCTTCTCAAAATTCTCAACCTTTAAATAAGCCTATCTTAGTGGTTCAAGGTGGTTATGCTAATGATTCTTTTTGCACTCCTAAGAAACCCATTATTACTGTGCAAGGAGGTTATTCTTCTAAGAGCCCTTATGAGTATTCTAAGCAACTAACTAGAGAGAATTATCATGCGGTTGCTCATACCTATAACACAAGAAACAATAGGCAACCTAGTCCTCCTCCAGTTATCCCCACTTCACTTCCTCCTTCCCAACCTATTCTTCCTCAAGCGCCTCGTATTTCACAAATGCTTAGTAAGGACTATGATCTCATAGAACAACTTAAAGCTACCCCTGCTAAGATATCCCTTTGGGATTTGATCCAAACTTCTTCTGCTCATCATGGAATGTTACAAGATGCCTTGAAAGATTTGAATGTTCCTCCACCCAATACATCTAGTAATATAGTGTCTTTGGTTAACTCTGTGATGAATCCTAAAGCTCAAATTGTGTTTACCCAAGATGAGTTGCCTACTAGTGAAATTCAACAACAATATGATCCCTTGATGATTGTGGTTATCATAAATGACACTGATATAAGACGAACACTGGTAGATAATGGCTCTGGCCTTAATGTGTGTAGCATTAATCTATTGCATAAGATGAATGTGGATACATCCCTTATTGAGCCTGACTCTCATCCCATTCGAGGCTTTGATAATGTGGCTAAGTCTTCATTAGGTATTATCACCTTACCCATCACAGTGGGACCTGTTACTTTGCCTACTCCTATCCATGTTATGTCGGGAAATCTATCATACAACTTGTTATTAGGGAGACCTTGGCTTCACAGTATGCAAGTTGTCCCCTCTACATTGCATAGACAAGTTAAATTCATTTATAACAATAAGACATATACCTTGATAGGTGATACTAAACTTCAGGCTTGTTTGCAAACATCTACTTCCAAAGGGAGTTCTTCTAAGCCTTCCTCTTCTAGTGATGACTCGTTAAACAAGATACCTATGGATGAATCATCACCCTCTGATAATCAAAATTCTTTGGATGAACCTAAAGCTCCTGAAGAAGATCCTTCTGGACTTGAGTCTACACATGAAAAGGCTTTTGATCCTGAGAAGGTTCTCGCGGAAGACGATTGGGGATCTCTTGATTTTAATCCCACCTTTGTAGGTGAATATAGGGTTCCTCCTAGAGATCTTAAAGGTAAAAAGAAGGAAGAAACTAGAGATCAATCAGTCTTACCTGAATCTATGAGCAATAATTTTGTGGCCGCTTCTCAAACTTCTTCTCCTCACACCTCTAATTATGAAGAGTTTGATTCTTTGTCTTATGAAAAACCACCTTCTCTCCCTGAAATGGCTGATCGTTATGGTCGTGGTTTTCACATTTTTGCTAAGCATGGGTATCATGGAAAAGGTTGTGGTGCTCATGAACAAGGGATAAAAGTTCCTCTAGAGACTAATTTTCACAATTATGCCTTTGGACTTGGCTATAATTCCTGCAAACGCACTAAAGCATCTAAAAGACCATCTCTCAATGTGAATGCTATATTTAGTAGTGATGATGATCTCACTTCAACTAAATCATCTTCTACTTCTATCAACTCTCACTCCCCTCATAAGGAAATCTTGGCAATGAACAAATCTCTTTATGACTCCCCTCAAATTTCTAAATCCACTTATGAATCTTTATCTCCTATTCATCATAAAATCCTTTCCTCTAGGGATAAGGCTCTAATAAATTACACTCATCCCTCTTCTAAGAGTTCTTGTGACTTTTCTTCTTCAATTTTATACATGTTTTTGATCTCACTTATAGTTGAGCATTTAGCATGTCATATTCAAATACCTCATTCAATCTATCATGTCTTTAAATAACATTAATGGCTATTATGTTGCTCATCATTATGTGACATTGGTAGCTCATTTACTGGGGGCTCATTGTCATTCATGATGGTACAATGTCAAGTGCAATCATATTTTTTTGAAGCAACATAATAGCCTAATTTTCTTGTTCTTATGGGGACAAGAGTGATTTCATACATCTCTTCTTTTGCTTATGTCCAAATCTCTCCCTAGAAGATTGTGTAAGTCCTTCTCATTGAGGCAATGATCTTTTCTTATTTTTATCTAAGGATCCACTTTTCTTTTTCCTATTTCGTGGATGGTGTGAACTTTATTATTTGATGTTATTCCTTGTATGCATTTGTTGTTGTTTGTTCAAGGATTCTCTCTTACAAGAGGTGTAAGTCCTTGACTACAACCTCTTTTGCACTTGGTAAAATACATCCATAATGAATTCACTCTCCTAATTGGGTTAAAAGGAGCATCATCCTTCATTAAGAATCACTTTCAACTCGCAAAAGAAGAAAGTATTGCATTCTTATTCTCTTCTTTGTCTTATTCTAGAAGATGTTATATTTGTCTAAGACAATTCCTCTTGGGGATAGGTGTCTTTTGTACAAAGATCTCTTCTCCTCTAAGGATCTCCTTTACACATACTACAAGATATCCCTTTTCAACTATCTCATCCTTGCTTAAAGAGTGCAAAACTCTCTTGCTTGGATCTATGACATTGTTGCATTTTTGGGGTATCTTCTTTTGTGATGAAGGTAGGTATCCTTGTTCTACTTTGCTTATGACATAAACATTACACTTTTTGAGCAATGGGTCATTCTCGAAACCAGAGCACAAACTCTTAGAGCGAGATGTCACCTTTTTGTACTATACATATACAGGTTGTAGCATACTCGGGCATAGACTCCTATGAGATGCTTCTAACCTCCCTTACACACACATGCACGAGGTTGAGTGGAACTAGCGGCATAAGGCTAGACTTTCTCACTCTCCTCCCTTACATGGATCACCTAGACAGACTCTAGGGGCTAGTTTTCCATGTCCTTTTTCACATGGATCACCTAGACAAGATCTAGGGGCGAGAAGTCCATGTTTTTCTCTCTCACTATTCTTCTCATGGATCACCAATGTGTGTATTCATGCCTTTTTTTTTTTCTTTCTTTCTCTTTTCATTTTGTCTCCATTTACATCCTTCATCTTGTGTTAGAGAACTCTCAAATCCTCACACTCTTTGTTGTGTTGAAATTGAGATTTAGTCCTCTTTCTTACCAAATGATTCTCCATTAGTTTTTTGATCTCATATCAAATCTTCTTGTGAGCATTTGTCACCAATATTCTTTAACAATTCGAAGTGGTAAACATGATACCCTGTTTCAACTCACTAAAATTAGCAAGCCGAAACAGGGGGGGGCATATAGCTACCCTCGAATTTTCATCACCTTCCTTAGTAAGCATTAGGTGATTTTGTGATCTAACGTGTGTTCTGTAGGGTGCGGTTCCTAACTGTGTACTGCAGATACCGTTGGGGGCTTCGTTCGACAGACTTATGGATATATCCTTTTTCAAATAATGTTTACTTTTCTGTACTTTAGCTTGCATATGCACGTAGTGTTCATATGACCGCTAAAGTGGGGGCTAAATGTAGCGTCGTAAATTGTACGCACTTGCTAGGGTGGTACAATTTCACACCTAGTTTAGCACCCGCCTTGGCGCATTTTGCATTTTGCATTGCATTTCCCCTTTAGCACTTAATTAATTAAATTAATTAGGTCTAAGGTCCTATTTTATCATCTCCCACATCATAAAGTTGGGACCTTTCATTAAAGTGTGCCCTTTTCATTTTATACATCATTTAATCAAAAACCCTAATTAGGTCCTATTTTGAACTTGGGGGCTTGATTTCGGGGGTCAAAACATCTCGAAATCACCTGTAACTTCGGAATTCTCTCTAAAATCATCATATCTGACGGCCCTGAAAATTTGGTGAAAAGTTGTCGGGACCATGGCGCCCGTGCAACATGGTCCCGGACATTTTTCCCGAAATTTTGGGAGCACAATCCAATCATAAAATAAAGCTTAACCCCGAGAAATTGGTGGGACATTCAATCTCTAGGTCGGCCAAAATACGAATTTAGAACCTAGGGTTTCATACATAAAAGCTCTCTTTCCTCATTGGAAAGGATCCGATTTTTTATTTTCAAGACCTCATATGCAGCGAAAGAGCAGATCTTTGAAGACTTCAACAACATTCAACATCCATCTATCAAGTATTCATCAATTTCATTCATTCATTTAGGGCTTGGAAGACATTGAAGAACAATAGGAGATTACCGACTGAAGATTGGCTTGTACTCCTCCCTTGAGGGTTGGGTATGATTTCATGTTGTTTTCATGTCTTTGCATAAGCTTCAATATATCATTTATTCATGCTTTAGATCACTTTGCATCTTGATTTAGAGCATTTACATTATCATTTACAAGCAATTAGGGTTTACTTTCTAGGTTGCTCTAGTTTGCTTTCTTGCATTTAAGGACCTTGCACACACACTAGGTCTACACACACAATACATTTTACAATACAACTTGGCTATTCGTGGAGGTGGAAATCACTGAAGCAGGGGTTTGACTAAGGCAAAACCCTATATAGCCGCCCAAACACCTTTTCAGATATAAGTGCAGGTTTCGGGACTCGGACGACGCCGCAGGTTGTAGATCCGGGAGAAGCAGACTGAGACCGACCTTCCCACCAAATTTCAGAGAAAAAGACCAGGACAGGGGCGTGGGGCGCCCTGGTCCGACAGCATTTTCAGCATTTTTGACAGCTTTTTCCAAAGTGCAAAAACAGCAGTTTCCGGAGCAGTTTCAGGGGCAGAATCATGACAGTGGCGCCCGCGCCCCCGTCCCGAACATTTTCAGTCAGATTTTAACTCCGGGTATGCATTTTCATTCTTGTCTTATCCTTGTGTTTACAGCTTTCCATCATTTAAGTTCAATTCTGCAATCTTGTCATTAGTTCCTACTTGCATTTTGAGGTTAGGGATTGAACTTGCATCATTTTATCTTTCAATTTCAACAAGGGAATAGAAATCCTAATAGATATCCCGTGTCTCTCTCTTTCACAAAAAGAAGTAGCCAATTGTGCGATATCTCTAGGCTCTTTCATATGTCGTAATGTGTGTCAAAAGGTAGGATTAGGGCATATAAAGGAGGAATTTTTGGTTTAGGGAGAAGACCAAGTCCATCATGACGAGGAGGTATAGATCTACTCTTAAAAGATTTATTAGGCATAGACATAGTTACATCCATGGGGACGGGTTGGGCATCTTCTTGGGGAAAGACATTAGTTTTGTCTTTCAAAGGAAGAATTTCCTTTTCAAGAATGATAGGAATGTCAAGTTTAGGTGTTCTAGGTTCACTTAGAGATAGGATCATATCTGTTTTCCACTTTTGATAAGATTTGAAAAGATGATCACTTCACGGAGGAAGAGATTGGAATTGTTTAGGCCAAAAGTAATCAATAGGAACACTAGAGGTTCTTTCAGCTGGTTTAAAGAGACTATGATTGACAGTAACAACTTCACCATTATGGGGAAATTTCAAACACTTGTGAATAGGAGAAGCAATAGCTTTCATGGAAGATAGCCAAGGATAGCCTAACTTCACACGAAATTGTTCGGAAGAAGGAATAATAGCAAAGTTCACATCAAGGGATTTATTATGGACCTCAATAGGCAATGCAATAGAACCAATTGCAGGAGAAGAAAATGCATCAAATAGTTTCACAATCACATCTGTTTTGTCATATATCACTTGATTCAATTGCAAAGTAAAAAGAAATTCTTCAGTAATAACATTAACCATGCACGAAGGATCAATAAGCACTCCACGGCAAGGTATATTCTTAACTTTTGCAACTATGTATAAAGGACCATCAAGTGCTCTAATGGTTTCACTAGAATTAAATGTGATGGAAGGTTCTTTAGAGATTTCTTGCTGCTCTACAAAGTTAATCACATTCGGGGTCATAGACACAAGACCATCAGATGAAAGAGAGGAGTCATTAGCCTCAATTGCATTAGAGGTATGAGAAGGCAATGGATCAGTAAAAATCTGAAGATTTTGGTTAGGAGGAGTTACAGATGTGTTGCCTTTATCATTCACTCCAGAAACAGAGATAGTATTATTATCAATCAAATCTTGAATTTTACCCTTTAAAGAAAAACATTTTTCAGTATCATGACCAGGCTGACGATGAAAATGACAAAAAGCTTTGTGATCAAAATAAGGGGAAGTAATTTTTGCAGGATCAATTTGTCTTATAGGAGGAAGAGTAAGCACATTTTGTCCCAATAACTTATTCATAATATCATGCAATGATTCATTCAAAGGAGTATACTTTCTTTCTTTCCTGAAAAATTTAGAAATAGGAGGCACACCTGATGCTGCATTCACATTGTTGTTGATGATGTTTTCATTGAATTTGATGGAATCTCTGTTCGGTTTAATCTTCCCAAATGGTTGTTGACTGCTATCACCCTTATCACTCGGAGCCATAGGATGTGATTGTTCCATTTGACTCACAGTCAGTTGATAATTATGAAGAGTGGCACACAACTGTTGGAAAGAAGTAAACTCAGAAAACAGAAGTTTGTCTCGAATATCTTTTTGCAAATTAGAAATAAAGATTCTTTGAATATCATTATCAGGCACTGGAAAAGAAATTTGAGCACACAAATGCTTATATCTACCAATGAAATCAGTCACTTTTTCTTTAACACCTTGTTTACAATGCATTAAATCAATCAAAGTAACTTTAGGACTTATATTGTTTTGAAATTGTTGAATGAAAGCATTTGCAAGTTGTTCGAAAGAAGTAATAGAATAAGAAGGCAACGAGCAATACCATTGTAGGGCTTTGTCTCTTAATGTTCTAGTGAATAGTTTCGCAAGCAACCTTGGGTCGTAAGCAAAATCAGTACAAATTGTTTGAAAAGTCTTAACATGTGTTAGAGGATCTCCTTTACCATTATAAAGCTCCAGATGCAGGATTTCAACATGTTTAGGAGGGATAGCTCGAACAATGTCAAGAGAAAGTGGGCTCGCAACATCAAATGTGGGCACACTAAACTTAGATTGATTCATAGAGGCAATTTGTTGCTGTAAAGAAGAGACAGTCTGTGCAAGATTATTAATGGTAGCTTCGGTCGAAGAGTTCATATTAGGTGTGTTAGATTGAGATGGAGGTGTGATGTTATTGAAAGAAGGTAAAGAGTAAGGTGGTGGGACCCTATGATAGTCAACCATAGGGGATGATTGGATAGGAGGAACACTACAAGGAGGAATGGAATGGTTAAATGAATTGCCCCCTTGGGTCATGTTCATTTGTGAAGATGTAATAGGAACACTCATTGAAGGAATGTACGAAGAAGTTGGATTGAATGAAGGAAGAGGATTAACTGAAGAAGGAGGATTGCCCCCATGACTGGTAATCACAGGAGGAATGTCTTGTATAGAAGTAGCCATTATGTTTGATGTAAAGGTAGGTATGCTAGCAATAGGAGTTGTCAAAGGAATAGAATGATTGACTTGTGTAGGAGGTTGTGTATAACCTAAAGTTTCAGCACAACTCTTCATAGGCATCACATTCGAATCCACAATGTGTGCAATACCACGCAAAACATCAATTCCATTCTTATCACTTTGAAGCATGCGTTTTAGACCCTCAATTAAAGGAAGAGCTTGACTATCGGGATACTCATGAGACATCCATTGGTGAAAATCGTCAAATTGGTTATCCAATTTCGAAAGTTGTTCAATGGAAACTTCATGGAGAGCTTCTTCATCATTCGGAGGATTAGAGGAATTACCCATGTCCTCGTTAAAATGGCTACTCAAATTAGGTTCCATCTCCTCGGTAGTTAAACCTTGGAAAGACTTAATTCTACGGCTTCGTCTAACGGGAATAGTGTAAGTAGGACTTGTTGTTGTAAAACTCATGCACTAGAGAGAGAGAAGAGATTTTGATCTTAGAGGTAGCAATTTTCAATAAAAATAGCCAATCTTCCAGATTTAAGCTGTTAAATGCAATCACAACAGTCTCCCGAAATTTCGGAAAAAATGTTCGGGACCGTGGCGCTCGGAGTGCAACACGGTCCTTGCAACTTTTTTCGAAATTTGCAGGGATGAAAGGTATGATGATTTTAGAGCTAATCTGAAAAAATTGAGGGATTTTACGATCTGTAGATAGGCCAAATTAAAGTTGCAATCTCAAAATTGAACCCTATCAAAATTGTCGAAAAATGCAAAATTTGAATTTTGAAAAAGAGAGGGAAACTGAAATTTTGAATTTTATGATTTTAGAGGGAATGTCAAAAGCAGTGCAAGTTTTGAATTTTAAAAATTGACTCAATTTCACACAAAATTCAATTTTGAAAGCGGAAATCAAGGTTGTTGTAATTAAGCACTTAATTTCAAAAGTCACAAATTGCAAGAATTTGAATAAAGCACTGAAATTTCGAATGAATGCAAACACACTTTTCAGATTTAGGACAGTAAGAACACAATTTTGACACAAAATTTCAATTTCAATGATTTTTGAATGATTAGAAGCCTTAAACCAAGCAATCACAAGACCAACTTTGACTGTAATTTTGAAAGTGTTATAATTGACAAAATCAGCCAAAATTCTGGATTTTAGCAGGAAAATACAGCAAGATCTCGCTCCCGAAATTTTGGAAAAAATGTCGGGGACGATGGCGCTCGGAGTGCAACACGGTCCTCGCAACTTTTTTCCAAATTTTCAGGGATGAAAGATATTGTGATTTTATTGCAGAATCCAAAGTTACAGCTGATTTGGAGATGTTTTGATCGGTCAAATTGTCGGACAAAGGTTGAATTAAGAGGGTTTCAAAAATTAGGGTTTTGACATTTAACCACTTAATTTTCAAAATTAAAGTACAGATATGAATTGATAATTTATAATAGAAAAGCAGATCTGAAGCAAGCATTAATAATTAAACATTTCACAAGCTTAATTTTCAAAAAGAAATTTTAGGGTTTTTATGCAATCACCTCTAAAATTTTGCAAAAGATCAAACATGGAAATGTAATCAAGGAATCAATTTTCAGATCTAAGCATGAAAAATCAGAAAGGATGTTCACGTCGGGTTCACCAAAATGTAAAGCGGAAAATCGTTGTCGAACCCTAGTTGGTCTCCCCTCTTCTAACTCCGAGGAGAGAGAAGGGAGGTTCGCTAGGATTCGATGGGTTTTCACTTAGGGGGAAGACTTTACATTCAAAAGAGGGGTTGAAACTCATAAGATCCAATCCCACACAAGGTAAGATTGGATGCTAGATGAATTTCAAGGGTTTGGAAAGCAAAGCTACCCTCTTTTGTAAAGAATGTTGATTAAGGAAATTAAGCTAAGGATGCATAGAAAGTCATAAAGATTCGCTTATAAACTGAGTTTAGGTTATAGGATGAAGCTGCAGACCTGGAATTAGCAGTAAAATGTTGATACGGCGCTGTCCTGCAAATTTGAGAAAAAGCTGTCGGGACGATGGCGCCCGGCGCCACGGTCCTCTGAAAAATCAGCGAAACAAAGGGGGATCGGTTCGTCTCTGCACAAGGATTCCAGATCTTCAATCTCAGCCACGTACCTGCAACCTACACATAGAAAAGCGAAGACGATGGGGGGTTAGGGATTAGGGGTTTGCCTTTAGGTCAAACCCCGGTTTTGGAATTAACCAAGAAATGAGCAAGAGCTGTAAATGTAAATGACTGTAATGTAAAACAAGTACTAATACCTTGTTCTAAGGATGTTGGTATCCTTATGTGCGAAGGTTTAGATGTTGTATGTTGTAGTATGTAGCATGTAATAAGTGATCTCCTCTTCAATGGTTGAATCCTTGACTTGAATGCAACACTTAGCCTTGAATGGAGACTTGAAATGATCAATTGCTTGAATGCTTGAATGCTTGAGTATAGTTTCCACGCCTTTTCCATCATATCGAATGAGAGAGGAAAATGTAGTTTATATACTTGTCAATTAGGGCTGATAGACTGATTTTCCCGACCTTAGGCCGACCAGGGAAGTATATTTCCAAATTGCAATCAAAAAGACCCGATATCACTTAGGAAACCGGGCCCAAAATAGGACCCAGGGACCAGGGCGCTGGGCGCCATGGTCCTGGAGGACCAGGGCGCTGGGCGCCTTGGTCCTGAGGGACCAGGGCGCTGGGCGCTCTGGTCCCACCTCCGGGACAGCGGGGTGCAAAGGAGGTTCAGGCCAGGGTGCATGAAAAATGCAGTTTTCAGTGTCGTGAGCAAGTTTTGGGGTCTCCATTCAAGTTGCGTGTTGCGTCGCCATCGTGAAGACCAAAATGCAGTCAAAATTGCAAGTGTCGCAATTTTAGGACGCTACACTATGATTCCTTGTTCATGTTTTCCCAATCCTTTACTTTATAACTTATTCTATTCATGCTTTTAAAACCAACATTCTTTTCAAAATATCCTTTGTCATCAATATCACAATTTGGAAAATTTATATTTTCAAGCATAGTGTACCCCTGAACCTCACATTCTTTACAAACAATAACTTCACACAAATTAACTGTTTGATCAAATAAATCTTTTGTCCCACAAACAAATCTTTTGTCCCACATGTGACTTCTCAAATGGATGGCTTCAATTTTAAACATTCATTCTTTTTTTTCAACATCTCTAGCTTTTCTTTCATATTTTCATTTTCCTTCTTAATCTCATCAAAAAACTATAACCTTTTTTCTAACTCTTCATTTTTCTCTTTTACTTTGTTCAATTTTTTTTCAAGCTTACAATTCTCATCTAAAAGTTTATATTTTTTCAGCTTGTTTCTCTTTTAAAAGAGATATCATTTCTGAACATTTTTCTTACATTCTTTCAATTCTTTTTCCAAATCATTTGTTTTCTCTTTCTTTACTCTATCATCTTTTCCCATTCAGATTAAACTTACCTTGCCTTCGCACTACATTTACAATGATTTAACAATTTACCTTTTAGCTAGTTTTATGTGCCTCTCTTTCAACAATTTCTCTCATTTCTATGAAACATATGAATTGCCTATAATATTTAGAATATTTATAACCCCACTAAGACCATTTTCTGTAAAAAACCAATACTTTATCCTCTACTGACATTCTCATTCTTCTCACCCTCGACCACAGGAAAGATAAAATTGCTTCGATTATTGGATGCAAAATTAGAACCTTGCTTGATTCCTATCTAGGCCTTCCCCTCTGTCAGGGCCCAACTCCTTACTCTTTCTGGGTGAATCTTATAGACAAATTCCAAAACAAACTGGCAGGATGGAAAGGTGCCTTGCTAAGCCAAGCGAGCAAGCTCCAACTGCTCAAAGCCTCTCTTCAGAGCCTTTTAGTAGATGGTATGAGTATTTTCAAAATCCCAACCAAAATTGCGGATAAATTGGCAAGAATTCAAAAAAAAAATTTATGGACTGGAACTGAATTCAAAAATAGATTGCACCCTATGGCCTGGAATCAAGTCTGCTTGCCCAAACTCATGGGAGGCTTGGATATCCAAACTTTGAGAGACTTCAATAAAATCCCGATCTCCAAGAAGCTATGGAGATGACTTAAGGAGACTAATGAATGGACTGATATATTCAAACTCAAGTATCACATCCCTAATATCCAAAACATTCTGGAATCTTATGAGCTCCCCAACGTGGTTTTCAATTTCTAGAGCAATTTCTTTGGCTCCTCCAATGTTATCTTGCATGGTTGCAGATGGATGCTAGGTAATGGTACCAAAATCAGGTTTTGGGATGACTGGTGGATCGGTGAGAACCCCCTATTGGACTCTGTTTGGGCTCCCCCTACAAAGAATTATGCCTCAAAAAAATTTGCGCTTGGGTGGTTGATTACATTAGAAATGGAGAATGGCTAGACCTCTCTTCAGTTGATAATGATCTAAGACCTATGCAACCTTGGTTGAATTGTATCCACATCCCCCACTCTCAAGGGGAGGATAAAGTGTTCTAGAACTTCTCCTCTTTTGGGAAGTTCAAAGTTGTTGATGCCTATATGTTCATCTCTAGATCCTTCTCCCCCCCCTATTGGGCAAATATCTGGAACAAACTCCTAATTCCTAAAATTAACATCTTCTTCTGGTTGTTTATGTAGGGCAAGATCTCTACCATTGATAATGTTTGCAGAAGAGGTATTCCTCTCTCTAACAGAAGTTTTCTCTATAAAGGGGTGGAGGAAAATGTTGGCCATCTTCTACTGCATTGCGCCTATACCAAAGATATATGGAATCACTTCCTTAACATTTGGAACGTTGTCTGGGTCATCCCTGTTTCTACTTAGTGAATGTGGTTTGAATGGAAATGCCCTTCTGATAATCAGGCCTTAGGTGTTCTTTGGAATCTTTCTCTTCCTCATATTGCCTGGGGCATCTGGAAAGAAAGAAATAATAGATTTTTTCGAGGACTTGGATACTCCTCCTTTTGTTGTGGTTGTTAGAATACACAATGTTATCAAAGAGAAATTTCTCCATGCCTACCCTAGCAAAAAGAATAACTCCCCCATTCCTACCCTCCAGGAGAATTAGGATACTATCAATCAATGGCAATTTGATTGGAACATTGCCAACCCTATCCATAAAACAAAATAGTATAGACAAAATGCTGTATGGCATCCTCCCCCTATGGGCTAGATCAAAATCAATGTGGATAGGGTGGCTAAAGGAAATCTTGGGCTGACCAGGTGCGGGGGAGTGGCTAGGAATCACTTTGGTTTGTTGGTTTCCACGATGGTGCTCCCCCTCGGCACCCAGACTAACCATTATGTGGAAGCTAGTGTTTCCCACACTGGGCTACACATGGCTAAAAGAGAGGGGTTTACTAAAGTGTGGTTGGAATCTGACTCGCTAAACACTTTCAACTGCTTGAGTGGCCGCACAGATTCTTGTTGGATGATAGCCAGCCTGATCAAGGATTGCAGAAATATAATTAATGATCTGATAGATTTCAAAATCTCGCACATATACCAGGAAGTCAATAAGGTGGTGGATCTACTAGCCAATCTGGCGGTGGGATATGTGGCAACTAACTGGTGGAGTAACAGGGATGCTTTCTCTGAAAACCTGTGTGATCTGGCACATAACGATTATTGTGTAATCAATAATCCCTCATCATGACATGATTGATTTGATAGGGAAACAACTCTTTCTGGTTTTCCCTAATCAAAATTCTAGAAACCTCCTCAACGACTAGTTTTCCTATCTCATTGTGTGGCTTTTTTTCTACTGTTTTGATATCCTTTGGGCATGGCTCATTTTCTATGACTGGTTGGCAATTGTGACCTCCTATTATCTGGCGACCAAGAGCATAATGGAAGGAGATAAGAATAGACAAGAGCCCTCTACCTGCGAGAAGTGGAAAAGGAATAAATATGTTTGGCAAGAAGTCATCGATGATGGTCTCGTCCCCTACCTAGACAGGCTTCGTGGCCCCTCTCTTCTGATTATGGAGCCTTTTGTTAACAAATGAAAAAAAGAGAGTCTCAGGGCTTATGGTGTCGATTATTACATTAATGAAACTCTAGTGGCGATGATCACTGGTCTAGCTATGACTGGAAGAAGGTTTTACAAGGATGGAAAAATGGGGGAGGAGGACTTCTCGAGCTTCTTTGACAAAGACAAGGAGCACTCAAGAGTCACCAAGATGGCCGATGGCGGCTACAATTGAAAAGACCTCATGGCCCTATGGGCTTATATGGTGGAGTTTATAATGAGGTATATCACCCTTGATGGTAGGTATGCAAGCCTCTTTTCCTACTATTTCACTATTTTAAATCATTTCTGCCATGGTAAAATTATCTTTGTTCCCTACTATCTTGCCTCCTCCCTTGAGAATAGCCTGGAAAAGCAATTGAAAAACCCTAGCAACCCTATACTCCATGACAGACTTATCATCCTCATCATGGAACATGCCAAATCACTTGAAATTGTGCCCCCTCTTGCTGAAATTGGTTTTTAGACGGAGGTCCAAGACGTCTTTGACTTGGAGATGGACTTGGATGATAGTGGGGTTCCTGTTGATGACCCTGAATATGAACCTGCAAATGAAATGGAAAATATGGTCACTCCTAAGATGCTCGATAGCAAGAACCCCCCCAGATGGGCAGCTAATAAATACAAAACCAACAGCAAGCTGATCCCCAAGGCCGAACCCCTCTTCAAAAAGAAAAAGCTGGCGGCGAAGGATCACAACTTGAAGATTGCAGACCAAGGGATTAAACTGGACATCCCTATCAGTGTCCAGAAAGATAATCAGGGGAAAGATGGCAATTTGATGAATCTTGTCATGGAAGCCACAAGAAGCAAGGAGTGTTGTTGGGAGTGGGTTGAGCGCGAGATTGACACCCTCAAGATGGGGGTTAAAGAAATAATTAACATTTTCATTGCTTCCCCTGAACCCAGTAAGCCAAAAAAACTCATGATCATGACTTAAAAACTCTCTCAGAATGTTGAGGTAATGAAATGTAACCATGAACAAAGGATTGATAAGGTGGAACAATCCATGATTGAGATTAAGAAAAATCTCAAGAATCTGGTTGACATTAGTAAAGAAGCCATGAACAACAGCGTTCACGGGCTTGAAAAGATTAATGCAATGGTCGCTGATTATAAATCCTCCCAAAGTGACCCGATGAAAGAACTTGGAGGAGATGATGTGGCTGCTGGAGATAGGAAAACCACTGGACCCAGTTCGAGAACCAAGAGCAGAAGCAGCAACAAGGGTACCTCCAGATTCATCATGGAGGAACTTGAGGAAATCAACAGGATTTCCATCCAAAAGAACAAGGGTCTAGTGCTCCTGCTCAACTGAGATCTTTTTGCTTTAGCTTGTTTGTCTGCGTTTTTTTGTCACTGTTTCTGTTGGGACTTGATCCCCTGTTTTGCTGATGTTTCTTGCCGGATTGGTTGTTGGTCGGCTATTGTAAAATTTTAGGTTTCGGGTCCTTGTAAAACCTGTTTATCCCTATCAAAAACATTCTCATTCTTTTGCACAAATCCAATATAATCATAAAAATATTTTGTATGTAAAAAACAAACAACCTTACTTTAATAGCAATGGCACTTCATTTTGTGACAGAAGCTGTGGCATCCTTTGATCGCACCTCTCCCCATCAAACAATTTCATTTCCCTGATAGTAATAGCTAGCGGCTTCTGTGCTTTTAGCTACACCATTTTTTGTTCTTTCATAGATAGCGCCTTGCAGCTCCTCTATCTTTATCGTTTGCACTTGTCTACTTCCTTTCTTTTCTTCGACAACAGCTTACAGATTGCAATATCTTCTCTCTTCTGCATCTCTTTCTCATTCTCCTTTGATGAACATGACCTTCTTTTAAATGATGGGGTCAGACATGCTTTCCAGCAACATACTTTCACTTGGGGGCAGCTCCACATAACAAATAATCTTTAACAAACTTTTGTGTACCCAACAGTGGTGACCTTATTTGAGTGAGCAGCTTCACATGACATGTCTCATCCAAACAGTTTCAGACTCAAAACTCTATAAGTCCCTAGACCTTCTACCAAATTGACAAACCCTCTATTCTACACTACCCAATTCATGGCACCAGGATTTGTCAGAGCAGAACTCTGCTAACTGGGCTTAGGCTCTAATACCACATGCAGGAACTGGGACAGAGAATAACTAAAACAAAGCAAAGAAAAAGAAAGCATAACAAAAGAAAAACAAACTTTTTCAATCATCAATCTATATTAGTCATTCATCATCAAATTCATTACAAATGCCTCTTTTAATGGAGGTCTTTAGATCTTTTTGGAAGTTGAAGGTAGCTGGAGGAAACATCCAAAATTATGCATACAAAACTTGGAAGTTGAAGGTAGTAGTGGGTTCGAGATCCACGACAAGCCTTTCAATTCAAAAAACCTATTACTTTGTCGTAGCGACGATGTGATCTTGGAGCAATGCGATCAATAATGAAGTGAGAAGCCCTTGGTTAGAGATCAATAATGAAAAGGGAATGTCAGCAGTTCTGTAAAGAAACAGATACTCGAGGGAAACGTTGAAGCTGCCAGTTTAAAAAAAATGGAGATTTCTAGAAAAAAAGATATAGTAGTGCAAGAGTTTGCCACCAAAGGTTATTGAGAATGATAGCAGCACACCAAATTTTCGTGTTCTAATGTTTCATGTTTCTCCATCCACCTTATCAATTTTAGAGAATATTATTTACTCTTGCTTAAGTTTTAGTTAGATAGATATTAGTTGTTATTAATTAGTATTCCCTAAGTGCATTGGTATTTCCATAATTGTATTTGTACCTACATTTACCTACTCTCTCACCCAATTCAGGTACATGGTATTTCTTATGCTCTCAATGTGCTTTCAATTGTATAGCCTCATCAGGCATTGAAAATTCGTAAATATCTCAATATCATTCATCATTTTCTGGTGAACATATTATCTCTCCCTTTCATGGAGGTTGCTTGCAATTGTGATCTTGGCTTGAGAGCTTTTCTCTAATATTGTATCAAAGTAATTCTACTTGCATTTCTTCCCCATTGAGACATTCACCTGCCCTTTGAGGTTATGGCTGTCCAGTTGTGTAATTGTTTGGGTAGGGCTCAATTATTTATATTATCATCAAAGTTTTTTGCCCTATCGAAATTTTTTCTCAAAATCAAAAAATACATCTTGCCCTATCTAAGCTATTTTATTGGCTGCATTATTGTTTGTTGTTGGCATCACATTTGGATTTTGTGTTTGCACCTTGGACTGGTCGTGCAACATTCTAGGCAACATATTTTAATTTAGAGGACCTGAGTTTTTTTCTTGGTGAAGCCATTGCTATGGAAGCGCAGGCTCTTTTCCAAGGCGATTCAAAGTGCAGGCACCTTTATTCTGTAGATCTAAGTAATCAGAAGCCTTGACAATCCTAACATATTGGTTTATAGCAATCACACATATTCTTCTAGATTACAGGAAGGTTTGATTATGAAAGGAAAATAACATGAAGTACCAATAAAGAACTAATCAAGGAGAAATTATTTGAAGGTTGAGTATTAACATGAAAATGAGAAGCCAAAACCAAGACCAAGAACACCATAATCCAAGAAGAAGACACAAGATTTGTAATGGGGAAAAATCAAGGAAAAAAACTCCATAATTATGAACATGGCATAAAGCTTAAGAAATACAATAAGAGAAAGAGAGAGTTAGCTTAGCATAGAAATGCTTCTATAAAAGAAATGAGAGAGGCATCTCATATATATAGAAGTGAGAAAGGAGCTACAAATATAACTCCCAAGTCTAAGGATGCCATCTGTTATCTTATGTGTGTGCAAAGTGTGACAATTTTCATAAGAAGGAAATCATCCCACATAGTGAAATAAATAAAATGAGTTATGAGAACTGAAATAAGACAAAGAACTTGTAGAGATTCCTTAAGAATAAAATTGACTTTATCGAATAAAGATTAATTCCTAACAGATTGCCTCCCTAATATGATGTTGGCGAATTCATCAATTCGAAGTTTTGAGCACAGTTTATATTTTGGCTATGTCTATGCCAATTATTTTATTCATTTGCTAAGTTTGCAGGTTTAGGGTTTGATTATCGACTGGCTTATTGTTTGGTAACAGCGATAATCATCATCGGTCAAGTCGTACGATAATTTTTTGGTAGACGAAGGTCTTATTTTACAAGCACATCAGTGTGGATCTTGGTGGCAGTATAGAGTTTTTGTATTGACCGACATCTTATCTTATGATTCAGCCCGTATCCTTTGGTCAGTGGCTCAAATCTGCATCTCCCATGGTTGCAGTGATCGGTGATTTCAATATATATGCTCACCTGCATTTTGTGTAGAGCCAGGACGAAGTTATTTTGGCTTATTGGTCCATATCATTGGGCGAGAGGAGATTGTTGTTGGTTGTCGTATTGGTTTGAAGTGAAACCGTGTATTTATCAAGTTGTTATTTGTTTTTTGTGCTAGTGGTATATTTGCCTTCGGATCGGCACATTAATATTTGGGGAGTGTGTGTGGACAGTCCTTTTGCCGACATCAGTACATCAATCATTCAGATTTTTTATTAGATTTTTAGGCTTGATGGACAATTTTTATCATTGTTTGGAAGTCATTATTTTCTAACGGTTTTATCTCTAATTTTATAAGAACTATTATAGTTGAAGATAGGTTTTTCTTTGGACAAGGGGAATTATATGAAATGGAGTGATTTTATAATCATTTAATTTATCGAGTTTCAATTATTGTCATATTCGTATACTTTTTTTTTCTTCTTGGAACCTCTCATCAGAATCTTGCTTGGAAATACAATAGGATTCAAGTCTTTAGAGTTTAGAGTTATTTTTATGCATTTAGATGAAAACACTTTGAACTCATTTTTTCATTATGAGTGCCTTCATGCCTTTTGGGCTCACCGTTAGGAGTTATATGGCAATCCTAATTCTCAACCATTCATGGATGATCCTATTTCCTATGGTAATGTGCTTCTTCATTCTTAAGAGGCGATAACCCATGTTTGTGATCCTTTAGAAGTTTTTGCCACTTCAATTGTAGTTGCTTTAAAGGTTATTAATTCTTCATTTGAGACTTCTATCATTCTTGATCAGCAAGAGCATCATTTTCTTTTAGACTTGGTTAAACAACACATTGTTAGTGATTCATTACATGAGGTATCTATTTCTCTTCCTAATTGGGATTCCTATTTGACATACATGATTCATTTTTTGTGGAATCTCACATTGCATATTTGGGAGACACTCTTGAGGGGATTTCTTTCCTCTTTGATGATAGTTTCTTTATTCCTTCTGTCACATCATCTTCGTCTTCAAATCTTGCTCCATATCAATTTATGCATAGTTCCAGCTGGTCACTTTCTTGTTTGTTGGATTGCATTGTGACATCATCATCTTTCATGGACAAGGAGACACGTGAGCAGTTTTTAGAGACATCATTATACATTTGGGTTTCGCTTCCTACCAATTCATATCTAGAATGGGATGCATACTTCCATCTATATATGGTTTTCTTTCTTCCTAAGGGGAGACAATTTATTTGTAATAATTGGATCTTGTTTTCCTTCCATACACTTACCATTATTGTAGGAGTGTATCCATTATGGGTGCTTACATAGTCTCTCACCTTTTGTCTTATGGGGGGGACATCATTTGTATTTTCATGATGAATGTAGTTCTTAGGGGTTATTGGTGTTGAGACCTCCATACATCACTCATCCTATTACTTACCTTCTTTTGCATTATCTCTTTTTTGGAGAGGATTTTTGTCCCATGAGATTTTCTCCTTTTCTCTATTTGTAAGAGATGAGTTGCATGATTAGTTGTACATGGGAACCTAACATGGTCTTGTAGCTGAAACCCATATTAAATCATCATAGTATATTGCAAATTGCATTTTTCTCCCTAATTTGCACTTATGGGGGGTGTTAGAGTAAATATTATTTACTCTTACATAAGTTCCACTTAGGTAGATATTAGTTGTCATTAATTAGTATTTCCTAAGTGCATTGGTATTTGCATAAGGGTAGTTGCACCTACTCCTACCTACTCTCTCATCTCATTGACCCACATGGCATTTCCTATGCTCTCAATTGTCGAGCCTCTTGCCTATATAAGGAAAGGCATTGTACATTTATAAATATGCCAATATCATTCATCATTTGTTGGTGAACATATTATCTCTCTCATTCATGGAGATCTTTTACAGTTGTGATTCTGGCTTGAATGCTTTACTCTAACACTAAATACATAGATTATATAAAATAAATTAAATAGATTCTTGTCATAAATAAGATTCCTAAGAGTGAATAGTTATCTCTACTACGGTTTAAGTTTTCTATCATCTATTGTTGTTGTTACTATTTCCTATGAGATTCGGGGATGAAGAATTCAAGTGGGGTGCCCAATGGGCTTCCCAAGTCTCTAGGTGCAATTTGAATATTTTTGAGAAGGAAAAGCCTATGATTTTCCTGGAGACTTCCTGTATAGTGTGCAGCCTCTATATTGATTTTCTAGATGATCTTATGAATTTTTTGATTGTAGAGTTGAAATTCTCCTTGATATGTAAGTTTATCACTTTCATACCTAATATTGGTCAGATTTGAATTTGGTTTGATTAGGCATGTAAAATGAATGGTATTGTTAGGATTAGTGATATCACTAATGGTCTCTTCATTTTATTTTTTTTAATCATGAGGATTACTATTTTATAAGAGGCCCTTGGACCTATGGGGCCAACTTAAAAGAAATCTGCAAGTGGAAGCCAAAGTTTGATCCCTCTTTGGATTTGGGATTTGTAGCCCCTACTTTGATGTGTTAATGGAGCAAGTGACTACAAAAATCTTGGCTTATTTTTTCCTACCTTTGTGTTAATGGAACATGTTAGTTAACATGGTCGTCCCTACCTTTTTTCATTGTGAAATCATAATTTGGATCATGGAATCAGCCAATTAAATATGAGAATGCTATTGTATTCTACAAAAATTGTAGGACACGCGACCATCTAAGTTTCAAATGTAGAAGATAACCTTTTAAGAGGAATCAACCTACTGAGGGAATAAGTATGAAATCTCAAAGTGACTCGAGCTAAGTGCCTATGGGAGTTCATCAAAAGAAAGCTATATTGGTACTATCTAATAAGATAGATTTTCTAGTAAGGGAAAAATTATTGATATTCATCTAGAGGTAGGTATCCCATTAGTAGGATCTATAACAATGAGAAGGTGTGAGATGAGAATGAAAATATGGAAGATTCGTAGGATCTCCAAAATGATTATTCTAAGATCATTGTTAGCCCTCTTGACCTAAATGAGGATGCTCTAATTCAAGTTCAAATGGATTGTGAAGAGGGAGAAGCTCAAAATGTGAAATTTGATGGTTCATTGGATCATATTGAGGTTGTTTGTAATCTAGAACCAAAAGGTACAATAAAGCTAAAGAGACTTAGGTTGTTTGTGATATAGAAGGATTTTTTTGTCTAGAATGGGATAGGTGATGAGATGGAATCATAAGGTAATAAGAATAATGTGACACTAAATGTTAGTCTCATTTCTCCTTCCATGGCTTAGAATAAAAAAGATCCTACAAAACAATGTGTGACTAAGGAATCTAAGTTGGAAAAGGGGACTTCAAATCTTGATTTTAGGACTAAAGATCTTAAGGAGATCCTTATACTACTCAAAATGACATCTTCTCCTCCTCAATCCAAATACAATATTTATTTTTAGGAGGTAGAATTGGAAAAATAATTGATCCAAGTAAGAGGGAAATAAAAAATTAAATAAAAAGTTAGATGTTGGGGGTGATGGTAAGCTTGGATGACCCTCCTAATGAGATACTAGAAATAGAGACGCAACTAAGGAAGTTGCAAGAGAGGTAAAAAGTATTTAATGGTTCTCTAGAATGAAAAAGGAGAAAAAAACTAATTCTTAGGTGAGACCTCCCTATGTTGGTGAGGTTTTCCTCATTAGTACTAAGGTTAATACTAATTCTAAGCTATTTTTAATATGAATACTCTTTCATGGAATGTCAAAGGGTTGAACAAGCCTACTAAATAACATATTCTAAGATGCACTCAAGCTGAGAAAAAAGTGTATATTCTACTACTTTGGGAAACTAAAATGACTAAAGGAACCTTTGTAAATCTTATTAACAAGATATGGCCTATTCTTAATTCTATGTTAGTGATTTGGAGGTGGCCTTAGGAGGCTTGGGTACTCTTTGGAATCCTATTTTATTCTCGAGAGTCAAAGAGGATTTGTCCAAGAATAGCTTGATTTGTAAAATGAGAGACATTTCGACTAGCAAGGAGAGAAATCTATTAAACATTTATGCCTCTAACACTAAGGTGTCTAGAGCTACTTTATGAGATTCTATAGCTTCTATAATTCTAAATAGCTCTATGGATTGTTGGATGTTAGGTAGAAATTTTAATTCTTTGTTATTCCCCTTCGAGAAACAAGATGGATTTTAGGAATTTTTTGATAACTTGGTCTTGTTGACTTTCTTATTTGTTCTTGGTTTAGTTGATATTGACTTTCAAGACATTCTTAACAATTGATCTAATAGGCATCAACTTAGTCATCTTACTCAAGTTACATTGGACTGATTTTTAGTCTCTTATAATCAAAAATTTTGGCTCTTCTTTCTCTATTTGTTCCTCCAAGGATAGGGTTAGATCACAATGCTCTTGTCCTTACCCTGGATGATAATGCTAATAATGGACCCTTTCCTTTTAAACATAAAATTATGTGGTTTTTACAATCCAATTTCAGAAATTTAATTGAGAAATGGTGGAATACCCCTTTTGCTAGTACTCCTATGTTCTAGGTTGTCCAAAACCTGAGAATTATAAAGGAAAATGTGAAATGATAGAACAAAATTTTCCTTGGAAACATCTTTCATAGAAAAAAGTCTTTGGCTTGTAAAATAAAGGAATTTTACATCAGAATGGAATATGGTCAAAATGATATAGATCTCTATATTGAGTAAAGGGAGTTAAGGATCCAATGGTCAAAATAGTTAAAAGAAGAGGAGGTTTTCTGGAAACAAAAGTCAAGGGTATAGTGGTTAACTGAGGGGGAGATGAATATGAAATTTTCTCACCCGTCTATTATGAAGCTTAAGAGTAGAAACTGAATCAGAAATCTTTTAAAGTATGATGGTTTTCTAGTTTCTAAGGAGAAGAAGATTACTTAGATTGTTTTTTCTTTCTTTCTTTTTTTTTAAAATATTGATGTGCATCGCTTGTTGGATTTTATCGATCTTCTAGAGGTAATACCTAAGGTAATAAATACTAAGGGTTTTAAAAACTTGGTGAAAGCTGTCTCTATTCAAGAATTTAAGGAAGTGATAGTTTTCCTTTGGAGCCTATAAAGCTATTGGGATAGATGGTGTTTTGCTAGATTTCTTTAATGTGTTTTGAAATGTGTTGGCTACTTATCTATATAATGCAGTTAGAAACTTTTTTGACTAGGTAAATTATTGAAGCAAGTGAACACTAATTTTTTTTTCTTTAATCCTAAAATATAATAATGTTTCTTCTATGTTAGGCTATATATTTATAAGCTTGTGTAATACTTTATGCAATATCATTTCTAAATTGCAAGTGAACAAACTTAAAGTTATGCTTCATAAGATGATTTATCAGAATTAAAAAGGATTTATTAAAAGAAGACATATTATGGATTCATCTCTCAATACACATGAATTAATTTACTCAATGGAATTAAATAAGAAACATGGGATGATGTTAAATCATGATATTTAAAAGGCATATGATAGGGTGTCTTGGCATTCATTAATATAGGTTCTTAACAAATATGGATTTGAAGGAAGGTTTTTGAAAATGTTGGTTGAATGTATATCTACTTGCTTGTGTTCTGTTTTGGTCAATGGTTCCCATTGTGGATACTTCACTTGTGGCATAGGTCTAAGATTAGGTGACCCTCTATCCCATTATCTTTTCTTTGTTATTGCCAAAGTATTAGGATTTTTAGGATTAAATATAATTTTCCAATAATCTTAAGTTTACTTAGGCATATCATATTCCTAGGTAGTAGGTAAATTTTATTAATATTTTATTATTTACCTTTATTTAGTTATGTGTGCCATTAGCTAATAGGTAGTTGTACCTACCCTCACATCTCAATGGTTCTCATTCTCTAGCTCATTCTCGTATAAGTAGGTTTATGAACATTTGTATATCCTCCTAGCTCAATATAATTCCTAGTGTTTAACATTGTCTTTTTCAAAATGCTTGCATTTGTGATACTGTCTACAATGGAGCATTGCTCCAATATGGTATCAAAGCCAATCGATCTGCAACTCTTTCCATTGAGACCCTTCATTATTTGTTAGTATCCTAACTATTGTAGTTGTGTAATTATTTTTGGCTCTATCCAAGGCATATTTATATAGATTTATAGAAGATTAGTTATTGAAATTTCATCTGTTTCAGACATTTTTTTTGCCAGTCACCAGTAAATTATCCACCATCATAGTGCACATAACCCCATAGAGAAAAATACTATAAAGGAACACTTGCATAATGTCCTTCTACATAAACCTCTAAGTGTAAATTATATCAAGTATGATATCTTTCATAACTCCCCAAAAGAGAAAGCCATAACAACATCCAGCCTTTTCAATCACCAGGATCAAACATAACATATGCATCATGTAACTAACATGGATGAAAGTCTCTCAAACAAAGAAGATCAAACTTAAAATGATAATTACCATGTCAATAATCTATCCCAATACACCATCTCGTATGATCATCATTAACAATCAATGCTATCATAAATGAACCATAATACATAACGAGATAACCATTCTATCCATCTCTCAAGATGAATCCTCTAGAATCATCTATCTATAGCATAAGATCCATACCTATGAAAGATAAGCTTAAAAATAACTCATATATAACTAGAATGGGCAAGTACCCTTCCCAATGACAAACTGGTAAGAATACCAAGAGTAGGAATGACAATACTCCTCCAAGATAACTAATTCAACATGAATTGCTTCAAGAAGAATATCCTCTCAAGTCCATACATAGATAAAGATTCTTAGCCTTTCTAAACACAAGAGAAAATCAACTAACCTAAGTGCCCAAGTATCCATGAACACCTGTAACTGATCAATCCATGCTTTGGTATATAGATTTTCCAATATATTATTCATCTTTTTATTCTTTTTAATGAAATAATAATGAATGTCTATAAGTCTCATCAATTCATGAAAGAATAGATTATTTTATGTTTAGATAACACTCACATTAACAAAACATATATCAATATAACAACTCATTCTTCTTTTTTTTATATTGTTTTTTAATGTAAGATAATATTTTTCATTATTTTTATTTCATCTCACTCTATAACAATATACTTTATTGTTTCAAATAGTCTTCATCTTAATATTTGATTTTCAAACATTAATTTATTTGATAGTAAATTTAAAGTTTTATGATTGGTATTTCTAGTATTATTGTATTTATTAAAATATAATTTATCTTTTAATTTTCTATATACTTTTCATCAATATTTAATTTTGTAAATTTTTCAACTCTTAGTTTTTCTTGATAACACATCAAAATTTTAATTATTGAATTTTAATTTTTTTTTTCTCATATTTAAATTTTTGTCTTTTATTTTATTTGATATTAAACTTCAAAATCTTTTTGATCTACCAACATATTTCTCATCTTTCCAAATTTTTAATAATATAATGATGAATGCTACATGCTTAAATAAATTATTTTACTCTTAGACAATATTCAAATTATAAAAGCATATATCAATAGAACATCTCAATTCTTATTAGAATGATGAGGGTGTTTGCATATAACCTATTTCTATTATAGAAGGTGAAACCATTTAGCTTTCAAAAATGAAGAGACAGCTTGTGAATGAAAAGATAAGAGAGAAAAGAAATGGTGAGATGATCGACACTCTTCACCTTTTTCAAAGATCTAATTTTACAATTAAAATTAATTAATATACATAATTTTCTTAAATATAATTTATAAAAAACTACATTATTAAAAAAATAACTAATAAGACTACGATAACTTTAAAATATTTGGATTACTTTAAAAAATTGGACAATTTCTTTCTCGTCAAATTTGTCGAGCAATGAAAGTAAATCGTATAGCCCAGGCAACCTATAGATTCGAAATCAAAATGGGAAGTCCACAGATACATTGAATTGATTAATAAATGTTGGATTTTGCCGTTTGACTGCTTTGTTAGAGACAATTCAAATTATGTAAATTGTTACATCAATTGTCATGAAATACAACCTCTATCGTCATATATAGACTAGTTTGTTACAAGCAAGATGGAATACCTCAAACACTAAGCGATGGAAAGGTACAATTTTAGTCGGAACAATGGCGCCATTGAATCTGTTTTCGAGACTAGCAAAAGCGCTTTAGGAAATGATATTGCTCCTGAAATCATCATAATGGACGATGCCCACTTTGAGACTCCTTCTTACGATGTCATGATGGACAGATTTGATCAGCAGTTTGGGAATTCCTTACAAAATAAGATGTGGGCACCTCAATATAGCGCCTTCACAGCCTACATAAATGCTCATTCAAACACCGCTGCAGATTCGTTTGTATCCTCGCGGACTCTGCACAAAAGATGTTTCAGATTTTTGAGAATAATGGATGAAGATAGAAAGCTGGAGATCCAGGGATCACGTCTAACGGCTTCTTCTCAAGAGTTAAATGCAAAAAAGAAGAATCACCACTTGATTGCAGAGCGCAATAGGAGACTCAAAATCAACGAGCATTTCCAGAACCTTTACTCTCTTCTTCCAAAAAATTCCAAGGTAATTATTATAATCTTTATAATCTTTTCCATACCAATTTCTAATGATATGAAGTTTTATGAAAGTTGTAATTAGCTAAAGATGTAATCGGTTTACTAGTTTTAATTCCTTTGTATACTTCTGAAAACGTGTCATATGGTACAGTTATAAATTGTGCTGCTACTTTTGAATTATCCCTTTGTTTTTGAAGGATAAACGGTTTGGAGGGTTCCAATTTATACGCCATTTCAATAGTCTCAATAGAAATTTAAATCACAAAAACCATTTTATCATGAATTGAACTAATTATACGCACTTTTACAGTCTAGGAAATTCTATTGAGCCCTTTTCGTTTTCGGCAGTGCTTTATCCTTGTTCTGGCAAAGAGAAACAAGAAGCTTGTGTTTCTGACTTTTTGTTGCCCTCTTTTGCAGAAAGATAAGCATTCAATTTTGGCGAATACCACAAGCTATTTGAGAGAACTAAAACTTAGGGTTTGTGAGCTGGAACAGCAAAGTGAAAGTGTCGAGGAATCGATAACCAGGAATTTCACAAATAGTGAAGGAGGAAGTGTTGGGTTCGAGTCCCACGACAAACCTGTCAATACAGAAAACCCATTAACTAATGGTAACGACGATGTGATCTTGGAGCAATGCGAGGATTTCCCCTGCCAAGTTAAAATTATAATTAATGTTCAGAGAAAAATCTTTTCATGCCCACCAAGTCTGTTAATCAAGGTTACAGAAATATTGAGTGCAGAGCAGTTGGAAATCATTTCACTTTCTTATACAAAGGGATTTGGGTTTCAAGCTATTTTTATCGTATTAACAAAGGTATGTCTGTCTTCACGTACTTTTTAATTCAAATAAAGAGTTTAGATTGTTTTTTTTCAAGCCAGCCGGTGTCGAAGCAGAGCCATACATAAAAGTATAATTAATTGTTTGTATTTGACCATATTTAAAGAAGAGTAGTTTGATTACAAACTCTTCGTTGCGCATTGCAGTCAATATATGGAACAGTTTAGATGATTTATTGGCTAGTGTTGAAGCAGAGCCATAGACAAAAGTATAAATTGTTTCTATTTGACCATATTTAAACAAGAATAGTTGCAAGGTGCAGTCAAGATATGGAACAGTTGTTTCACGTGTTGTTTTGAATATGAACAGGGTGGCGACTGGGATATTTCCCACTGGCGAACCTTGCAGGGAAGTTTAATCACTCGGACTCTCAACTGAGCATTGGAGGAACCAATAGAGTCCATGATCTTATCCAGTTTCTATCGTGATTTATATTATTGAAAAAGCAGTAAATCAGATGATATTGGAGTGAAATCGTAGATCTTATTTGTAAACAAATCTAGCTGATAACTATTTGAATCCTTTTATAATTGCATATAATTTGAATTTGTTAAAAAAGTTTCAAATTAGTACCTATATCAAATGATGTTTCAATCTTATACAGGAAATATTTTATTAAAATTGACATGAATAGTAATTTAAGTTAGTATTACAATTTTTTTATTTTGGAAATTGTATATTTAAAAAGTAATTATTCATAGATTATGGTTTAAGGTTAATAAAACTTTTAATAAAATCAATTAGTAAAACAGTTGTCATGATTAATTTATTTTTAAGTTAAAAAAAATTAAAAGAAGTTAAGTTATTATATAGCTCTTTTTTTTTTATAATTATATGTGGCACACAAAATTAGCTCTTCTTTTTTATTATTATTACATGTTGTACATAAAATAAATAATGTGACATATATTTAATATGATTCGATTGATGTAATGGAATATATAATATATAAAAGATAAAATTAAATTTTACACTGACTATTTGTTATATAAATCAATAAGAGAAAAGAAAAATGATATTTATGTAATGTCAAAAAAAAATGAATATAAACTATAGAAGTTTCATTCAAAAAATTAATTATGTGATGCAATTGGCTAAAGTAATTGAAAACTTGAATGCAATGAGTGCATAAGTATCCCTTCTTTGGCAATAACTAATAAACTAAATGTAGAAAATAAGTAAACCAAATTAAATGTATATAGTTTACACTCTTCTTTTGACAACTTTAATGTCATCTCAAGGGGTTCCTTCCTAAACCCTTGAATAATGAAAAATCTATTGTGGGGTAGGGACCTCTGTTCCCACTAGTTAGTTACTTCAGTACAAAGCCTCTCTTTCAAAAAACTGTTTTGTCTATATAGGCTACTGGTTTCAAATGCTACTATCAAAAACACAAGCTACATCCATGTTTTCCCTTCACAAAGGGGTGCAAGAAAAAGATAGTGCAAGTCAAAATAGACAACATATCCTACTAATCATTAAAGATTATTATATATTTGTTTAGCTCCTTCAAAGGAAGGCTTGCACCTAGCCTATGTGACCTTCATTTTTAGGTTGATCTTAGAAGGGAATCTCTTTCTTTTAGCCTCAATCCAACCTTTCTCAAAGCTAGGAGAGGCCATATTATTTTGATCTCTAATTGCAAGAAGACTCTTTCTCTTCACAACTCCATGAGTATGTTTTACTATGCTATCTGTGATGGCCACAATACCCTCTATGCCAATATTCACAAGTTATAATTAGAAGGTTCATAAATATTGTCTTTTCTAGAGAGAGCATCCTTCTCCAAATATTTCAAAGTTGCTAAAGGAAGTGAAGAAGTCTCATCTAAAGTAGAATGCAAATAACATCCATCGTAATCCAAATATTCTTCTGAGGAGGTAGCCATCTTGGCTTGAGGGGAGTTAGATACCTTCCCATGATTATTAGAGTGAGCACCCACTATCTAATATTATGGAAGAGCGCCAGTCCATCAAGATTGATCATCAACTTTGGTATTAGGTTTAGAAAATTTGTTGTGCATGTGACTAGTCTCAAAACATATTCTAAATGTGAAGGGCAATCCTTCATAATCCAAAGGCTAAGTTTAATAGTGACCACAATCTTGAAAATGATATTATGTGGGATGTCTTTCGAAATATGCATGTCCACAAGGGAAATGTAGTATGAGTGAAGCAAGATGTATCTAAATCAATAGCCAAAAAAAATCCCAAAGATGCCCTAATAGCCTTGAAGTAGTCCTCAAACCAAAACTGTAGTGGTAGGTTTTGGAAGCAAAATCAAATAGGTTTCACTACAAAGGACTCCTTGAGAGAGTTTAAATCTAGATACTTGGGTTTGAGGATAATCAAACTTTGTCCCCGACACCATTTTTCTTGGAGAATGGAGTCCCAATCATATTTGTAGTCAAATGCTAAGATGAAAAAACCCTATGCATAGGGGTAAACCTCTACATTTACTTTAAGCACTGGTTACTAGGACCTAGTGATCCAATTTTGTAGGTCTACTAACCTAGGCCATAATCCATTGAATTGGCCTATCAAACCATTAGAAAATAGGAGCCCCTTGCAATTTAGAAAATGATCTCCCCTTAATAGGCCAAGCATCCCAAGCCTTAGGACTAACCTTAGAAATCACCCCTAGTGTCATGACATCACAAAAAGAAGACCCTCAAACTATAATAATCAATTTCACCCTAAAAAAAACAAGCACGGATGCAAAAACATGCCCACCATCAAAAAATCCATTAGAAGGAGAGGGTAAGTGATGCCCAAATGGAGATAGGGTTGAGGGTTCCCATGCAGGATTAGGCCTAATTATGAAATATGGAGCACTCTACACAATGTTTAGAATAAAATCATTGTTTGCCACCGACAAAACCAAGACTAGGTTCACAAACAAAGCCACCTATCATCAAAGAGTAGGGATTTGAGGAAGAGGATGTGCAAATATGTAGAAGAGTATAAGAATTTTGCATTGCATGGAAGAGCCAAGTTGTCATTCTACATAGTTCAAAATTATTTTATTATTTAATTTCATTATTGTTTTTTAATATTTATCCTTCTATCTTCTAATTTGTTTGATATTGAAATTAAAAATTAAATTATAATACATATCAAATTTCCTATCAAACTTTTTAAAAGGTCATACAAATGTTGCAAATATCCTATTCCCTTCTCAACCTTTTTCACCTTGTGATAATAGAATAACTACTTCCTTACATGTATCAGTTCCAACAAAGTAATCAATTGGTTCATAAAATGGGTCAATTATCTACAATTAACTACATTTGCATCCACAAAGGGGATTAGAGATGGCGGAAGAGAATTTGAATTTGTAACAAGTGGGAAAGTGTAGAGATGGCAGAATTGGCATAGAGAATGCAAATAGTGTCTCCGGGGATGAGGATGAGGAAGGGAAAGATGATGGAGGTGGACATGAGATATGGGATGGCGGGAATCTACGAGTTCCAATATTTGGCAATGATGCTTCATCCGACAGACTTGATATTTCACATGTCTCCGAGGAACTCAGGGAATTTGCTAGCCATTTAGACTCTTCTTCAGTCTCTGACTACAACAGAAAATGGTTTTCCATGTTTGGTACACATCCTAAAGGTAAGTCGGTCTCTCCAGTTGCCCATAGTGTAGACCCTGTGTTAGGGATTTTCTCTATTTAGATTCTAGATTCTATTGTGGACAAAATTATGGCCAATATGGCTTCTATTCAAGTTGGAAAGTTTGTGGAGCCCTACCCTAATATTGAGTCTCTTCAAGCTTGGGTGGCCCAAAACTAGAAAGGAAAAGGCAAGATTGAAGTGGTTTCAATGGCCAATGGCTTCTTCTCCTTCTCTGTCAATTGAAATGAAGATTTAAAATATGTTTTAGCTAAGGGACCTTGGATGTTGGGTAAATCCTCTTTGGCATTAAAAAATGGGAACCTGGCTTTAACCCTAAGGATTGGAAGTGTAATGAGACCCCCATTTGGGTTTGTCTACCTAGAGTCCCCTTGGAATATTGGGATGAGGAAATTTTTAGTAGGCTAGTTGCTTGCTTTAGAGAGCTCTTATCCCTAGATCCTATAATGATGGCTAAACAAAGATTAGTTTTGTTAGCATTTTGGTACTGAGTTGTCATTGATGTCAACCGGTGGAGATGAAGAGGCAGAGCATTAAGATATGCAGCTGGTACTGGATGTTATACCGATGAACAGGTAAATAACTTGACCGGTGAAAAACTTTGAAAGACCGTGTCTTTCAAAGTGTAATGTCGTGTGAAGCCGAGGTGGTAAGTGAGGTATAGTTGGTGAAGTTTCATTCGCAGGGTTGATGAAACTAATATTCGTCATTAATGAAGGAACCGCATATCAAGGAATCGTATCAGATTGATTATGGATCGAGGAAGAAGGAATGAAAGAGGAAGATCAGGGGAGTAGTTGGCATCTGGATCGAAGATAGAAAATCGGATTGAAAGATCACCTCAAGAAGGAAACAACAAGGGCATTAATGGCAATTTGTCAAATGCAAATCTAAAATGAAGGATTGCATTTCCCGCATATAAAAAAAAAGTACAAAAATGATGGAGAAGAACAGATGGACTTCAAAGAGATCAGATCTAGCAAATTTGATTAGATTTGATTTGCCTCGAGGATGGTGAAAAAACCCTAACTGCTTGGATTTTGAATCTACTTTTTGGCGGGAACTGAGTTGATAAGTAAAAGGGAACTAGGGATAGATAATTATGATATTATTGTGGAGGAAGAAGCTGGAGGAGAGGTTCTAATGAAGCTATAGTACGTGGTAGCAGACAGACTGTTAAGAGGCTCCTATCAGTAGTTTTGCAACAAAGTGGTTGTGGTAAGTCAGAAAGGTGTGCAAGTGCAGGCAACATCCTCGAGTGACACATTGTGTAGAGACACTATGAGTTAATTGATTAAAGAGTTGCAAAACCAATTTGCAGAAAGAAGCCTTAATTGCATTCAATCAGTATTTCAATATACATCACCAAGTCAGAGCTTGGTGTAGGGGTTGGTTCTCCTTGGGTTGGTGCCCAAAAATCTGTGTAAATCTGTGTTCTACCTATGAAGCTGGATTGGAGTAGTAGACTTCAAAAACTTTTCTCAGTGAGGTTATTTTCATATCGAGTTTTCCTCGTAAATATGGTGTTGTGGTTTGATTGTGTATGCATGGGCTCCTTGGCTTTCTCTCTTATATTACTTGCCTATTTGTTTGTAATATTAAGCATATAATTGATTTTCTTAGGATTGTACTAGAAAGTAATTGACCTAGGAACCACTGATTTAGCCCCCCTCTCAGTGGTATTTTGTGTTCAACAATTGGTATCAGAGTCAAGTTCCCAGTTATCTCTAAAACTTGGGTAGATTCTGGACCTTGAGCACAATGACAAGAAATGAGTCTACTTCCTCAAAAGCTCCCATGTTAGATGGATCTAACTATGCCTTCTGGAGCAAAAGAATGGAGACATATATTTCATCTCTTGGCTTTGATGTATGGATGCCAGTCAAGAATGGGTATACTATTCCTAACACTCCTCCCACTAATTTGAATGAAAAGGAGGAGTATGAAAATAATGCAAGGGCTAAACATGCCATTTTGAGTGGATTTTCTGATAATGAACTTGTCAAAGTTATGCACTATGCTTTAGCTAAGGAAACCTAGGACAAGTTGCAAAGGTTGTTTGAGGGAGATGCTATTGGCATATGCACACTCCAATGAGACATTGTAGGTGATTGAAGGTTTTGTCATTGATGGCAACCTTATAATCCTAGGGAACCGGCAAGGCATTTTAGTTCACTAGCATCAACAAATAGTTCACTAGCATCAACAGATCACACTCTACACCGGCACTCAGACCATCGGCACCATAGAGAAAGGAAGCATACCGGCACAAAGGCCGCAAGGATTTTTGATATATTATATTTTGTTTATTATTGTAAAAACTTTGTAAGACGACTTGGCAAGTTTTAAAATGACTCTTATATATAAGAGAGGTAATTGTAGACATTTTGTAGGAGACAAGAAAAAAGATATTAGGCAGACCTATTATGCGAAATATAGGTTAAAGGTTTTATGTAAAGAACAGAGCTGAAACCGGTACTAGATTTGGCATTATAGATGCTATTGTAAAGCAGTACAAGATACTGGATTTGTATAATCCACATTGTAAGTTAGTGAGACTTCCCATTGAGCAGTGAGCTCTATGCAATTGGCCTTCCTGCATGTGCAGGCCCCTCTTGTAAGCAATATTCTCTTATTGGCCAGTAAGTGAATATTGTGGGTCACAAATCCCACCAAGGTTTTTCCCACACCAGGTTTCCTCGGTAAATCTCTATGTCATGGTGTGTTTTTCATGTGGATGCTTTTAATTCTATTTATTGCATTATTTCTTGCATACCGGTACACTGTTATAATATGTTCTACATGTTTTAAGTTAAGAAATTCAATTCACTAGTTAGATACTGATTCACCCCCCCTCTCAGTATTTGTGGGAATCCTAACAATTTGTATCAGAGCTTGGTCCTCTATTTTCAGAAGCCTAATAGCTTGAGGGAGATCTTGACACTGGTAGAGATGGAAAATCTGATGAAGCAACTTGAAGGAGCTCTCTCAGACTATGATACAAAAAAATTGAAAAATATCAAACTAGAAGATGATCTAAAGGCTGCTCAGGATATCATTCAAGCACTTCAAGAGAATCTTACTACTGCAAGAAATAAGAGAAGAGAACTTTGTGAAAAGATGCAAAATGAGAATGATGAAAAGGAATCACTTAATGATATGATAAGCAAGATGAAACTGGAGAACATGACAACAAAGAATGAGATGCAGGATATGACTATGAGATTTTGTAAGGAAATTGAAGATAGGAAGAAGAATGAAGAAGAATTGACCAGAAGACTAAGTGATGCAGCAAATGAGAACAAAAGACTTAGCTATGAAAGTGATTTATTGAAGACAGATTTGATGCACACTTAGAATGACTCCAATGAACTGATGAGGCAAAAGAATTCTTAGAAAGAGAACTAGAAACTGCAAATCAACATAAAGAAAAATTCAAGAAAAGCTTAGAGGAACTTGGTAACTTGCTAAAGAATCAAAAACCTAAAGGTGACACTTCTAGAATTGGCTTTGAAGTTGGTGAAAGCTCTGGTACTGCAAACACACAGGATCACAGCAAATCGGTAAGGCAACCTAATGCTTATAAATTCAATGGAAAATGCTTTAACTGTAATAAGTATAGTCATAGAGAAAATGAATGTAGATCTAGAAATTATTAGAATATCAACACATGCACCAGTCAATGTTCAAAATGCAACAAAGTTGGTCACAACTCTGAAAAATTGCAGAATGAATGTGAGATGTTATGTTTGTGGAAGATCTAGACATTTATCTAATCAATGCAGAACACAAACCGGCATAGGTTATGGGAAATCTATTCAAAAGAATAATGTGACTTGTTATGCATGTAACAAGATTGGGGATATTGCAAAATTCTATAGAAGTAAAGGATCACTGGTAGACAACAAAAGTTCTAGCTTGAAAGGTAAAGAAAAAGTTGAAGAGGTTAAGCAAGAATTCTAAAAACAATGGATTAGAAAAGATGATCTAAATGTTGGGAATACTCCTCCACTGGTAGAACCAATCAATGCTTCACTGGCAGGACGAAGTGATGCTTCACCGACAGGATAGAGTAGTGCTCCACTGGCAAGAAGTTCTTCATCAAATTGAAGAAAGTTTCCTTGAGGGTTTGGCAATCTAATGACACATGTGTTATTATTCCCTCGGTTAGAGATGAGAAGTTGGAAATTACTTCATTACCGGCAGACAATGTTAAGTGACTACTTAGCCGACATGTATTAAATGTGGTAGATGGCAAATAAACATTATAAATTTGTGGTTTTGGATCCATTCCATTTCACCGTGATTTCAAACATTCGTAGAGTTTGAAATTTACAGAGCTAAGGGATTTCAAGGAAAGAGGTGAAGCACTTCAAGCAATCAATCCATCCAAAGATAGAAAAAGGTATTTATCATCATGGCATCCACCTCTGCACTTGAATATATAGAAAACCCTATTGTAGTTGAGGTTATAAAATGCCCTAGGCCTGTATTTCAACTAGTTCCCGAGGTAGCAAAGAAAGATGACAATATAGGCACTTTCTCTCAAATACCAAAAGGAGATGTTTATGCTGAAGACCCCAAAATTTACATTCACTGTAACATAAAGGAATTGGGAGATGAAGAGATCAAAACAATGTATAAATCTATCATATGTGATAATTTCATTAATGTAAAACTAGAACATAAAATTATTGAAACCCTAGGATTTACTGAAATCCTCTGCATTCCTAAATTTCCCAAGGATGTGATTAGGATAGTCTTAAGTAGGGTACATGGTGAATTTTTCTGGTTAGATGCAATTCACAAAACTACAAAGGAAGCTGTGAAAGCTGTCACAGGGTTACCGTCCACTGGTAAAAGACTAGACAAGACTAAAAAGGTCTCCAATGAACTAGTAACTAAACTAATTGGTGCAACATCTGACAGAAGGTCCTTGAGGGTAAATGATGTAACAGATACAAATGTGAGATTTGTTAGCATGATTTTAGGGTATAAAGCTACTCATGCAAATAGACTCAACTCAATTTCAAGTCTATGCATTAAGAGTGCTTATGATATGGTTACAAACAATGTGAAAATTGACATATGTGAATGGTTAAAAGACGAGTTAATTGACAAATTAGGCAAGATAAAGAAAGATAAGAACAAAATTTTTAGGTTTGGTAATCTACTTGTATGCTTGATACTACACATAACCAAACAGGTTCCCGATATAGGCTATAAAGATCTTGGATTTGATATACCGGTAGGAAAACAGTTAACAGAACTATTCAACAACATGGGTGAAGTCAAGGAAAAGAATATCCATGAATACTTTCAAACACTTAAGGCCAAAATGAAGAAGAGAATCAGATTATCACAGAAGATTGTTGAAAATTACAAGGATGATATATGTTTTGTAATAAAAAAGGATGAGATCTGGATGGAAGCAGTCATCCCAAGAACAATCTGGGTAACAGAGATGGGTTATGAGACATATGATCATATAATTGAGACTTATGCTAAAGCACTTCTAGAAGCACCAAACGAACCAAAGGAAGAAGTATTTGGTAGTGCTGAAACCATAGAAAGTCAAATACAATCTAAGAAGAGAGTGAAAAAGGTTGAGGCAATTGTGAGAAGAGGTTCTAGATAGGTAAAGGCTATTAAAGAATATGTATTAAAGCAAACCAATATCACTGAGGATGAGTTAGGAACTCTACAGCCTGAGACTCACCTATCACTGGTAGGCCCTTCTTCAGAGAGTGACATGCCTACAGCTTTCAAAAGAGTTGTAAGGAAAAGAGATCCTTCACCGACAACCACACCCTCACCTAGGAGAACTAGACAGAAACAACAAGCAGTGAGATCTCCGGTTAAAAAGACTACACCAAAGAAAAAACTGACACCCAAGAAGAAGAAGAGAACAAAACAAAACTTGGCCCCTCTTGACATATTGCTAAATGAAATTATAGAGGAAGGGAAACTCAAAAAAATAGGAAAGGTCTATGACACTTTGACAACAGATGAAAAAGAACAAGTGGAAAACAATGTTATTTTGCACATGGACATGTATAAGAAAATTTTGATGGAAGTGATAAATGAAGTACCGGGTGAACTATTCAAAAGACTGGAAGCAAGAAGACAAGCTGTTATAGAGCTTGATAAGAAAATCAAAATTGAAAATTTACTATTTGTTTATCCAGTAAACTCACCTAGGGAGATAGATGACTTAATTGTTGAAGCCAACTGGTTAGTATTCTCTACTGCACACCGGCATATTGCTTTAATGGTTGGAAGAGTTAATGAGGTAACTGAAGAAATAGAAAATGCATGGGACATATTTCTTGTTGAGAAAGAAAAATAGGAAGAATACAAGAACCCCAAACCAATAAAGGTATATCAGAAGGAGAGAGACAAAGGAAAAGGAAAGGTTGGTGGACCTCCGAGTATCAAAGTTAAAGATAACTTATCCTCATTGCCTCAAATTACATCACCAGTAAAAACTACTGAAGATCAACCAGCAGATGAGAGTATGAACATAAAGGATACTAATCCTAATCTTGAGGTACTATACACAGTTGATGTTGATATACAAAAGATCAACATTGTGGTAGATAAAGATACAACTGGTATGACAGACATGGCTAGTGAGCCACCGGTAACTAAGCAAAATAATCAAACACAAGAGAAACCGACAGATGATAACACAAGAGAACAGATAGAGAAACAAAAAGAGTGAAAGGCTCTGGAACAGGATTAGGTATAGGAATAGAGTCATGAGGAAATAGTACAACTGGCAACAAGAGAAGTACACAAACCATTCCTTAAGGAAATGCAAACACAAACAAACCTACCAGAGGTCACAAGAAGCTTGGTTACTTCCTCCATTGGAAGAATTCAGAATGTTGGTTCCTCCTCAGTAGGCCACAAATCAACAAATGTAACTGAAGTACTCTTAGATTCAATCAAAAGGATAACAGATTGTAGTTCATAGGCTTATAAAGCTATAGATGACACAATCCCAATTTTGAAGGTAATTTCTCCTAACTGTAACATAGACAATAAGGATTCTTTAAAACAACTTGATACTTTTTGTAAATACATCACTAAGAAGACAGTGACTATTGAGCAAATAAAGGAAGAGACTTTGAAGAATAGGGTAGAAATTAAAAAGAAAAAATCTTTGAAGATCAGATAAAGAAGTGTACTAGGGAATTTGACACACTTCTACTGGAACTATGTAACTTATTGAAAGAATACAAAACTTTGTACAAAGACACCTGCAAGACAAAATTTTTGATAGTAGACATAGATAAGAAAATGAGCAAGGTACAAGATGAAATCAATAAACTTGCTGATAATTTTGTTAACTCACCTCATGCATTATCAGTTTTTGAGCAAAGGATAACAAATTTTGAGGAAGAGTTACTTAAGTTAGAAAGAGAAAAGGAGAGAATAGTGGATAAGGCAAAGAATTTGAGACTAAAACTCAATCCAAGATTGGACTATCCAGCATCATTGCGGAAGGAAATATCTGAGGCACTGGTACAGGGATAGAAAACACCGGCAGAGCATATGCAGTACCTCACCAGTATAGTTAAAAGAACAGAGACAACAATAAGAGACAGTAAGAAGTTTATGGAGAGTATAAACTTGATTTTGGTGGATCTATTTCAAATTGTAACTACCCAGTTACAAGGTTGAGACTACAACTCTACTGACATCTTGACAACCTTTGTCATTAATGCCAAAGGGGGAGTAGTAGTATGAGAAAATAACCGGCAAAAGACTTATCTACTCAGGGGGAGTTTTTATATTTTTGGTAACATATTTTTGGAAATATTTTTGGATTAAAGTTTTGGATACACTTTTGAATTTTCTCATGAGTGTTGCCATCAATGCCAAAGTGGGAGATTGTTGGGATATGCACACTCCAATGAGACCTTGTAGGTGATTGAAGGTTTTGTCATTGATGGCAACCTTACAATCCTATAGCACCGGCAAGGCATTACACCGGAAAGATAGTTCATCGGCATCAACAGATCACACTCTACACCGACACTCAGACCACTGAAACCACAGAGAAAGGAAGCATACCAGCACAAAGGCCAACAAGATTTTTGATATATTATATTTTGTTTATTATTGTAAAAACTTTGTAAGCTTACTTGGTAGGTTATAAAATGACTCTTATATATAAGAGAGATCATTGTAGACATTTTGTAGGAGACAAGAAAAAATATATTAGGCAGACCTATTATGCGAAATATAGGTTAAAGGTTTTATGTAAAGAACAGAGCAGAAACTGGTACTGGATCTAGCATTATAGATGCTATTGTAAAGTAGTACAAGATACTAGATTTGTATAATCTACATTGTAAGTCAGTGAGACTTCCCATTGAGCAACGAGCTCTAGGCAATTGGCCTTCCTGCATGTGCAGGCCCCTCTTGTAAGTAATATTCTCTTATTGGCCAGTAAGTGAATATTGTGGGTCACAAATCCCACCGAGGTTTTTCCCACACTAGGTTTCTTTGTTAAATCCTTGTGTCATGGTGTGTTTTTCATGTGGATGCTTTTAATTCTTTTTATTGCATTATTTCTTGCATACTGGTACACTGTTGTAATATGTTCTACATGTTTTAAGTTAAGAAATTCAATTCACTGGTTAGATACTGATTCACCCCCCCCCTCTCAGTATTCGTGGGAATCCTAACAGACGTAAAGGTCAGGGAGGCCAAACTACAAACTCTAAGGAGCCAACTAGAAAGCATCAAAATGAAAGATGATGAAAAAATTGCAAAATATGTTCACAGATTTGATGAAACTATGAATGCTATCAGAGGACTTGGTGAAGAGATTACAAATGATATTCCTGTCAAAAAGATACTTAGATCACTCACTCAAAGATATGATACTAAAGTGTCAGCCATAGAAGAAGCCAAGGATCCGAAGACTTTTACTATGGATGAACTATTTGGTTCCTTGACAGCCTATGAGATGAGAACTATAGGTGAGACTTCCTCAAGAAAAGAAGCTGATTTCAATACCACCAAAAAGGGGAAGGAAGTTGTTACTCATAAAGAATCTAGTAAAGATTTTGATGATGAAGTGGCAAACTTTGTCAGGAAGCTCAAAAGAGGATTAGGCTGGTACAAAGGAAAGTTGTCACTTAAATGTTTGAACTGTGGGAAGGTAGGACACTTCACTGCAAGTTGTCCTCACAAAGATACCGGTGGAGATGAGTCAAGAGAACTCAGAAGATCTCTTGGCAAAGATAGAGAAAGGAATGACTATCGGTAGGGAAGAAGAAACTACTAGAACCAAAATAGTTTATATACCATTGAAGATGACATAACAAATGACAAGGATGCATCAAAGGGTGATGACCATGAGGACCATAGAAAATTAAATCTTTTTAGGGCATTTTGACGACCCGGTTATTGAAGGTGAGGAAGATGAAGATATTGAGGCTGAAGTAGATTTGGAGAGTTAACTCATGAGTTCACTTGAAGAACTAAGTAAAACAAGAAGAGAACTCAAGAGAGTGAAGCTTGTTGTAGTAGGTGAACAAGATCTCTTGAAGAAATCTCTGGAAGAATCAGTTCAAATCATATCTGACTTGAAGCTATAGCTGGAAGAAACTAGGAAAATCGGTGAAGCTACTCCCCTTGACTTGACAAAGAAAGAAAAGGAATATCAAGAGCTTGAGGTAGAAATATCAAAGCTTAGGAAGGAGCTTGAAGAAAACAAGGAAGAAATAAAGATAAGAAGAAAGTTTGAAGGAAGCACTAAAGCCTTGGAAAAAATGTTAAGTAAACAAAAGCCACCCAAAAATACTGGCAGTTTAGGTTTTGAAGTTGGTCAAGGGTCAATCCACAAAGATAAATCTGACAAAGAGATAGTGTTCACTTCCTCAAATAAAGAAGAAGAAAATAAGACATTCACTATAGGCAAGGAAACCGGAAAAAAGACATATGCTGATGCTACTAGAAATCGGCACCCAAACCAAATGCAGAAAGGAGCCAGAGATCACATTTCATGAACAAATTTGCAGATCCAAGGAGGAATGCTAGGATCGACCAAGAAGGATTCACCAGATTCAACAACATGAATAGAAGACCCCCAATGAAGCATTTCCATTAAGGACCAAGACAACAAGACCGATATGTATCAAATTTTAATGGTTACTATTACCTGTGCAATAAGTTTGGGCATAGAATAGCTGATTGTAGGCTAAACAATAAATCCTCTATGAATTTTGAAAGTAGAAATTCATTTAATGCACTTCGAGATATGAATGTTGTTTTCTATAAGTACACTGGATATGGACATAAGAGTTTTGATTGTTGGGAGAACCAATAGACATCTTATAATGGTATTAGGGTTGGGTCCTTTATTGAAAACATAAAATGCTATAATTGTCAAACACTTAGCCAAATTATGCAGAAACAAGAAAAGCAAGCAAGTAAATGAAAATCCTGATCAAAGGATGGTATCTGAACCCAAGCAGAATACAAGAGCTGAAAATAAGAAGGAAATCAAACCAGTTTGGATTGAAAAATAAAGGGAAAGGGAATGCTAAGCATTGATGGAAAATTGAAAGCACATGATGTATATAATGTGGAAGGCCTCAAACATAATTTGTTGAGTGTGAGTTAGATGTGTGACAAAGGTTACAAATTCATCTTTGATTCAGTCGGCTATCAGATAAAGAAAGACAACACCGGTAAGGTGGTGGCGGAGTGAAAGAGAACTGATGGAAATTTTTATAATCTGAAGGAATACTATGAGTCCCAATGTATGTTAGGATAGGTAGATGAAAGTTGGCTGTGGCATAGAAGATTAGGCCACATAAATTTTGATAACTTGGTTACCGTGAGCAAAAAGGGGTGTGTGAGAAATATTCCACCCATCATCAAGCCAGTTAGCACATTTTGTGATGAATGTGTAAAGGAAGGAAAACAAGAGTAAGTTTCAGGACAAAGGAGCACAACACTTCAAAACCACTTGAAATTGTGCATACTGACCTATGTGGTCCAACTAGAACAAGAGCCCTTACCGGTAAAAGATACTTCATGCTTTTCATTGATGACTACTCAAGGATGACATGGGTCACCTTTCTGCAAGATAAATCACAAGCATTCGAAAGGTTCAAGATCTTTTAGAAGATGGTGGAAAAGGAAAGTGGCTACAAAGTTAAATGTCTAAGATCAGACAGAGGTGGAGAGTTCACATCAGACAAATTTAAAGACTATTGTGAAAATCATGGAATTAGAAGACAATAGTCTGCTCCTAAAATACCATGACAAAATGGTGTGGTAGAAAGGAAGAACAAAAAAGTCAAGGAGAGGGCCAGAACTATGTTGAATGAGGCTAATCTACTGGATATGTATTGGAAAGAATTTGTCCATACTGCTACATACACCTTGAACCGGGTTCAGTTAAGAATAAACAGCAAAATGACACCTTATGAATTATGGTATGAATGGAAACTATCAATAAAATACTTCAAATTTTTTGGAAGCAAATAATTCATTAAGAGAGATTTGGATGGTTTGGGAAGTTTTGACTCTAGAAGTGATGAAGGGTTCTTCCTTGGTTACTCGTCAAATAGCAAGACCTACAAATGCTACAGTAAAAGACTAAGAAGAATTGTTGAAAGTGTGCATGTAAGAGTTGATGAGAACACTCACAAAGGATGTCAACCACATACCAACTGGAATGATGATTCCAATGATAAAAATATTGAAGTTCAGTCTGATGCTGAACCAGATGCTACACCTCAGAAGGTTCCAAATCAGTATGTACAGTTGAATCATCTAGAAGAGAAAATTCTAGGAAATAAGAGTGATGGTGTGTAGACTAGAAGACTACTTGCCTAAAATGATGAACAAGTCAACCTATGCCTCATGTCTGAAGTTGAATCCAAAACCTTCATTGAGGTTAGCAATAAACAAGAATGGATAGATGTCATGGAAGAGGAAATGCACCAGATTGAGAAGATCAAGACTTGGGACTTGGTCCCTAGACTGGAAGACAAGAACATTATTGACACAAAGTGGGTCTACCGAAATAAAATGAATGAAGAAGGTAAGGTTGTGAGGCACAAAGCTAGACTAGAGTGCAAAGGATACTTTCAGGTAGAAGGGATTGACTTTGAAGAAACATTTTCTCTGGTGGCTAGATTGGAAGCAATTAGGATGTTTCTAGCTTACTCTGCCTACAAGGGCTATAAAGTGTACCAAATGGATGTAAAATCTGCTTTTCTAAATGGAAATTTAGAAGAAGAAGTTTACATGGAGCAACCTAAAGGGTTTCTACTATATAATGATAAGACTGTTGTATGTTGACTAAAGAAAACCTTGTATGGTCTCAAGCAAGCCTCTAGAGCATGGTACTCAAGATTGGATCTGTATCTAAAGGAACAAGGGTTCAAAAAGGGAAGTGCTAACAACAATCTTTACATAAAGAAAGATGGAAATCACATGATTATTGTGGTTGTATATGTAGACAACATCATTTTTGGTGGCAATAAGGATACTCACTGCAAAGAGTTTGCTCATCAGATGCAGCCATAATTTGAAATGCCAATGCTAGGTGAATTGACTTACTTCCTTGGCCTACAGATTCTATAGAAGGATAAAGGAATCTTTATCTTATAGGTTAAGTATGCAAAGGAGATGTTGAAGAAATTCTAGCTAGAAGATTGCAAACAAGTAAACACTTCCATGGTGACTAGCAACAAATTAAGTAAAAATGATGAATCACCGATAGTGGATCAGACTTTATACAGATCCATGATAGGCAGTTTGCTATATCTAACTGCTTCAAGACTAGATATAGTTCAGGCAGTATGCATGGTGGCCAGATTTCAAGCTGCACCAAAGCAGTCTCACATGAATGTTGTGAGTAGAATTTTTAGGTATCTACAAGGAGCACTCAGTTATGGTTTGTGGTATCCCAAGCAGGGGGATTTCATTTTGGAAGTATACACTGATGCCGATTTGGCAGGCTACATAGATGATAGAAAGAGCACAAGTGGTGGTGCATTCTTTTTGGGTGATTGGTTGGTCTCATGGCATAGCAAGAAGTAGGACTCGATCTCTCTATCTACGGCTGAAGTTGAATACATTGTTGATGCTACATGCTACTCTCAAGTGCTTTGGATGAAGAAGACTCTCAAAGATATCCAAGTGAAAATCACTGATCCCATTCTCATCCGGTGTGACAATTCAAGTGCAATCAATGTAGCAAAGAATCTGGTCATGCATTCCAGAACAAAACATATTGCAATCAAATACCACTTCCTCAAAGAGAAGGTTGAAGGACAAGAAATAAGAATGGACTATGTTCCTACTAGTGATCAAGTAGCAGAAATTTTCACCAAACCACTACCGATAAGCATGTTAAATATCTCTAACACAAGTTGGGAGTTGTATCATCTACATAGAAGGTTTGTGTGGCTTAGGGGGAGCCTTGTGTGGAGCACAAGGGGAGTGCGCAAGTACCTTTTGTCATTGTGTCAAAGGGGGAGAATGAAACCAGTATGGAGGGGATGTGAAGTTGACATCAATGCCAAAAGGGGAGATTGTTGGCATTTTGGCACTGAGTTGTCAATGATGTCAATCAGTGGAGATGAAGAGGTGGAGCATTAAGATACACAACAAGTACTAGATACTTTATCAGTCAACAAGTAAAAAACTTGACTGGTGAAGAACTTTGAAAGACCGTGTCTTTCAAAGTGTAATATTGTGTGAAGCTTAGGTGGCAAGTAAGGTATAGTTGGTGAAGTTTCATTCGCAAGGTTGATGAAACTGATATTCATCATTAATGAAGGAACTGCATATCAAGGAATCCTATCAGACTAATTGCATCTTGAGGAAGAAGGAATGAAAGAGGAAGATTAGGGGAGTAGTTAGTGTCTAGATCGAAGATAGAAAATTGGATTGAAGGATCATCTCAAGAAGGAAACAATAGGGGCATTAATGGTAATTTGTCAAATGCAAATCTAAAATGAAGTATCATGTTTCCCGCATCTAAAAAAAAGAACGAAGATGAGGGAGAAGAAAAGATGGAATTCAAGGAGATCAGATCTGGAAAATCTTATTGGATTTTATTTTCCTTGAGGATGGTGAAGAAACCCTAACCACCTAGATTTTGAATCTGCCTTTTGGCGAGAACTCAGTTGATAAGTAAAAGAGAACCAGGGATAGATAATTATGATGTTGTTGTGGAAGAGGAAGCTACAGGAGAGGTTTTGATCAAGTTATAGTAGGTGGTAGCCAATAGACTAGTAAGACGCTCGTACCGATAGTTTCACTACAGAGCGGTTGTGCTAAGTCAAAAAGGTGTGCAAGTGTAGGCAACATCCTAGAGTGACACAGTGTGTAGAGACATTGTGAGTTAATTGATTAAAGAGTTGCAAAACCCATTTGTAGAAAGAAGCCTTAATTGCATTCAATTAGTATTTCAATATACATCACCAAGTCAAAGCTTGGTGCAGGGGTTGGTGTTCCTTGGGTTGGTGCCTAAAAATTTGTGTAAATTTGTGTTTTACCTATGAGGTTAGATTCGAGTAGTAGACTTCAACAACTTTTCTCACCGAGGTTTTTCTCATATTGAGTTTTCCTCGTAAATATGGTTTTGTGGTTTGATTGTGTATGCATGGGCTCCTTGGCTTTCTCTCTTTTATTACTTGCCTATTTGTTTGTAAGATTAATCATATAATTGATTTTCTTAGGATTGTACTAGAAAGTAGTTGACCTAGGAACCACTGATTCACCCCCCCTCTCAGTGGTATTCTGTGTTCAACAAGTTTATTCTTAGACCTATGTGAATATCAAATAGTCGGTGGACCTTCACTTGGAAATCACCTTTTATTCAAAGTTAGGATAATGGGTCCAAAAAGTGGAATATGAATCCATACCTTTTTCTTGTTTTCACTACAAGAAGGTGGGACACTAGGCTGGGGACTATCCCGCAAGGCAACTTGCAAAAAAAGTCTAGAGGAAAAATCTAATGATTCAACCCCTCTTATCGAGAAGCCTATTAACCTAGTGCAAAGTAGTCATCCATCTCAAGCAATGGATATGTCTGCTACTCTAGCACATAATGGCCAGTCATTACAAGTAGTGTCGAATCATGATAATAAGGCCTTAGCTACTTTTGGTTGTGTTTTGCAAGCTGAGAAGAGTGTCCCATTGAATCATGATATTATTCCTATTCAGATAGTGATGGAAGAGTTTCAACCTTTTATGGAAGAAAGGAGTGACTCTGGTCCTAGGAATCTTCGCTTCTCCTATCTTAGGAGAGTAGATTTTCAAGCTGGTAGTGGATGTGGATAATTATTCAAACCTCTTGAACTCTCAGATGAAGATTGTGCAGTTGGAGAACTCTACCTCATAAGTTATGCAAACTAAGTCCCCAATCACTTAGAATCTATAATCCTAGGGTGATTCAAGGTATAGTTATGGTGACTAGTCCTAACCAAATTTCTACTAGATTCACTAATCTTTTGGATGGTTCTTCTTAGGTTATTTCCAATATTTATGCCCCTAATAGTAAGAATGCTAGAAAGTCTCTTTGGGATTATTTGGTGAGTTCTAGATAGATTTTTCCTAATGAGAAGTGGATCTCGATGGGGAATTTTAATACCCCTCTCTAAATTGGAGAAGATGGGTGGGTATGCGATTTATGAAGAAAATAAATAAGACCTATTAGATTTGATTAATTCTCCAGGCTTGTTTGATCTGAATCTTGGTGGATCTAAGTTTAATTAGTCCAATAGACATAGTGTCAGACCTTATCCAAGATAGATTGGATAGAGGTCTCCTTTCTTTAGATTGGATGATGGACTTCTCTTGTAATCTGTCTTCTTTATCTAGGATTGGTTATGATCATTTCCTAATTGTTCTAAGTATTTCCTCCCTAAGTATGAGAAAGGCTTTGCCTTTTAGGTTTGAAAAAATGAGGACCCTTAATCTTGAATAGTATGAGAAAATTGTAGAATGGTGGGATATCAACATCCAAGGAACAACTATGTATAGAGTTGCCAAAAAATTGGCCAATGTTAAAGCTAATCTTGAGAAATGGAACAAGTCCTCCTTTGGAAATATTTTTCAGATGAAAGATACATTGAAAAAGGAGCTTGATGATATTAAATAGTAGATCCAAAACCATGGCTACAATCCCTAAGTCATGGATAGAGAAGTGGAAATCCTCATGAAACTTCATGATATTATATCCAAAGAAGAGGAATACTAGAAACAAAGATTTATAGATATTTTGATCAAAAGAGCTAATCAAAATACAAAATTCTTCCACATGACCACTCTAAAACATAGAGAATCCAATAGAATTAAGAGAATTTCTATCAATAATCATTGGTTTGAAAAGTGAGGAGATGAGTCTAGAAACTATATGTTTCTTTTCCTCTCTCTTGGTTGATGAAGGTCCTTTGGATTTGGTTGTGCAAGATGAGATTATCAAAGAGATCCCATCAAGTATTTCCCAAGTTATAAATAAATATCTCACTAAAATTCCCTCTATGGAAGAGGTCAGCGAGGTGGTGTTCTCATTTGAAGGAAATAAAGTCCCAGGCCTAGATAGGTTTCCAATGTTTTTCTTTCAACTTTTCTAGAAAATTGTGGGAGAGGATGTTGTGAATGTGGCAAAGGTTTTGTTTGGCTCCTGATCTCTCCTTAAAGAGATTAATTCTACTTTCATTGTGCTGATCCCCAAGAAGCTAGATACTAGTTATTTTCAGGAGTTCAGACCCATAAGCATGTACAACTCTATCTGCAAGGTCTTTTCCAAAATTTTGGTTATCCATTTGAAAAAGGTTTGTCCTATTTTAATTTCGAAGAAAGAAAATGGTTTTGTTTCGGGCCACCAAATTTTGGACTCTATTATTTTTGTTCATGAGAATATTCATTCTCTCTCAATTAATAAGAAGCCTAGTTTTTGCTGAAGCTGGACTTGCTTAAGGCTTATGATAGTGTGAATTGATAATTTTTGATCAGAATGCTTTGAGCCTATGGTTTTAGTGACCACTTATTCCAATTGGTTAATCAATGTATCTCTACCCCCAAATTTTTTGTGTTGATTACTAGTTTTCCATTGGGTTTTTACTCGGCCTCCAGAGGTCTTATACATGGGGACCCCATTTCTCCTTTTCTTTTCATTCTTATGGGAGAATCTCTTAGTAAAATTATTCATAGAGATGTCAGGATTGATAGACTTAAAGGTCTTCGTCCCTCTTCTGGTCTCCAGATCTGCTCGCATCAACAATTTGTTGATGACACTCTATTGTTGGGTGAAGGATTGGTATTAGAAGCTAAGATTTTGAAGAAACTTCTATCTGTTTATGAAAAAGGTTCTGGTCAAAGGATTAGCCATCCCAAAAGCTCTACTTTCTTCCTCAATACCCATAATCATAGGCAAATCAAAATTGCTAAAACCCTAGGGAGTAATCTAGCCTCTCTATCGAATATTTATCTGGGAATGCCCCTTTGTTCTTAACTTGATCTTGACTCTTTTTAGCCTAGTCTGATTGATCGATTCCAAAACAAGATTGTTGGCTGGAAAGGTTCTCTTCTAAGTTAAGAAGTTAAGCTCCAATTAATTAAATCCTCTTTGCAAAATTTACCTATGTATGCAATAAGCCTTTTAAAGATCCCTCCAAAATTTCAGGATTGGATGGAGAAAATCCAAAAGAATCTTTTGTGGATGGCTACAGAGACCAAGAATTGCCTCCAACTAGTTTCTTGGGATCAAGTTTGTCTTTCCAAGAAGTTTGGGTGTCTGGCCATCAGACACATTCGATATTTTAACAAGAATCTCCTGGCTAAACAAATGTGGAGATGTCTTATATAATCTAATGAGTGGATCTCAATCATTCAGAACAAGTATTTGGGTCCTTTCTGCTCTCTTCAACATGTGCTGGAAGACCATAATTTCCCTCGGGCTAATTCAACCCTATGGATTAACATTTTAAAAACAAAATCCTTAATATTAAAAGGTTAAAGATGGAGTTTAGGAAATGGCCAGAAAATTCAATTGTGGGAGGATTGGTGGGCAGGTGATGGTCCTTTGATTGATAGTCATTGGGCTACTCAATTCAAATCTTTGTGTGTGGAGAAGATTGGCCTCTAGGTGGATAATTATATTCAGGATGGCTAGTAGATTGACCTATCAAGATTGATCCTATGCTAAAACCTCTCCATAAATGGCTTTCTGGTATTCATATTCTCTCATTCCCTACTAAGGATTCCTTGGTTTGGGGTGGCTCTTCCTCTAGCAGTTTCTCTATTTCTGAATCCCTTTCTTTGCTTACTAGATCTTTTGCCCCTACTCCTTTTTGGTCATGTCTCTAGAACAATATGTTTTTGATTAAGATAAATAGGTTTTACAGGGACCCAAAACCCAAATCCAACAATAAAAAGGCCAGTAGCATACCACAGTCCAAACATATGTCGAATGGCTACAAAAAATAAGGGATACTCCCCACAACAACTAACAAAAGAAATTAAACCAGAGCAAAAAAGCATAGTCCAGAAATAAAAAGCCTAAGAGCTTTCATGAGCTCAGTATTCTTCTAAATCATTTTGTTGTTAATATCTTTGAGCTCCTCCATAATGAATTTCGAGCTTCCTCTTTCCTGGTTTTTGCTTCTAGTCCTGGTAGAGGGACTTGTAGATGTCTACATTTCCTATGTATTAGTTTTTACACTCTTCTTGCTCAATTTAACAACTGAAGAGGGATCAAAATTGATAGGATAGGATTTTTGTACGGCGATTTTTTCATTAAGCCTTTTAAGGCCTTCCAAACTATTATACATCACCTCTTTGTTAATCTCCACCAGTCCCTTGAGGTTGCCCTTTAATTCCTCTATATTTTTTTCTAGATGGGCAATCCTTGAATCATGCTCATTTTTCATAACCCTAACATATTTTGTTATTTTTTGAGTCTTCTTCAGGAGCTTGTTAGTTTTGTTTAGCATCGGATTGTCAGTAAAGTTTCAATGATATCCTTGATACCCTATTGAAGAAGGTCAATTTCACTAATCACCCAATGAAAACATTTCTCCTAGTTGGAGTTTGAATTCACCAAGAGAATGTCAATATCCATCTCGTCCTTTTTAAACTCCTCTAGGTCCACATTAAGGGGAATATCCATTTTGATTTCATCATCCCCTTTACTTTGTGTCTCCACCCTTTTCCCAATTTTTTGCTTTTCCAAACTTTGAGGGCCCAAATTTTGGGGTTTAGGAATGGGGGTTTTGAACTTTTTCACTACCCATATAGGTTGATTTTTTTTTCCTCCTACTAGTAGTATTGGGAGTGGTCTTCTAAGGGGAACTCTCATCCTCTAAAGGCCAATATTTTAAATCATTTGACACATGGATTTCATTGGAATCCATGGTCATTTCACCCTTTGCCTTCTCATCAAATTCACTATCTGAAACCACATGCACATCCTCGCTAGCCAAGGGTTTGTCATTTCTAAAAATAGGGGAGGGTTTAACCTCCTACACTTTAACATACTCAATAATGAGAAGAATCAATCCCTTATGCAAAACTAGATGTTCATTGTTTTTAACATGATTTTGAATACTATTCTCAATAGAAGACACTAAATAGAAAGGAAGTGAATTTTTATATCATGCCCAAAGTGATTTAAGATAGTGAAGTTATAAGAAAAAATGCTAGCATAGTTGCGGCCATTCAAATTTATGTACATCATTATAAATTCTGCCATGTCCACCCAAAGCTTCAAGAGATCTTTTCTATTGTAGCCCCCATCTGACATTTTTCTGACTCTGCTTCTCTCACTCTATTTATCATAGAAAATAGATAGGCCTTCCTCCAAATTTTTTCTCTCTGTAGAACTTTTTTCCTTCCATACTCAACCTCGTAATCTCAACTATGAAAGGCTTGTCAATCCTAAATTCAGCACCATACACACTAAGCACACCTTTGTGCCAACCTTTCACAAAAAAATTTGTTAGCTTATGGTTCTAGCCATGAAGTTTTCTGATATATGGCTCTAGACTGCCATCCACAAATCTTGTCCATAGCTCCTTGTTTTTCTCCCATAACTTGCACAATGATGGTTCCATTCTATTTGTCTCTCCCCCGTATAACTATTATCTCTAGAATTTTTGGTATTCACACTAAAACCAGACTCAAATTAGTCAATAAAAAACCAGACCAACAGGAACAATCTGGAAGGTCCACTCGACTTCTTTCTGGGAATGACATTACTCATGTGAATTGATGGCATAATTAATACTCTTTCATTGAGAAAGATTATCGATGTCCTTTCAAGACAACTCACACAAATTAAATAGGAAGGAATGCCCCTCCCTCCACCATTTGATATCATCACTAACCACACTGAGATTTTCCACATGATCCACAAGCATATTGCCCTCTCTAAAATATGGAAAATTTGAATTTCATCCAACTTGGCAATAATATCAAAGCATTCCTGTATTAGATGCTTAATTGTCCAATTAGGGAATGTCTTTTTAATCAAACAATTAATGATGTTTAGAGAGTCACTTTCCAAGTAGACCTTTTTGTACCCTCCATGTATAGCCATTTGAAGCCCAGTGTAGGCTATGTTTTCCTTAGCAAAGTGGTTTATCTGAGTACCTAGTGGGAGTGCCACTTTTGAGACAATCCTACCATTGTATTCACGAGCAACTCCCCCACAACATGTCTGATGAATACTAAGATGGGGGGGTGAATTAGTATGCCAAAAATATTATTACTTAAGCACTTTTCTAGACTAACAGTAAACTGGTAAAACGTTTTAGTAGACAAACCGGTTAGCACACATGCAAACCAAATAGCAAATAATGCATTGACCCACAGAAGCACAAACACCATAACACAAGAGATTTTTATGTGGAAACCCAAATGGGAAAAACCATGGTGAGATGGAACTAACAAGTAACTATCTATAGAATAGGAACTAGACTGGTTAAGGTCATACAATGTTCTTTACCAGAACAGATCATGTTAGGAATCTCAATCTCTATTAGGAGATAAGTCTGATTAAAGACTACCTTGCTAGAGGATTTTTAGATCCACAGATGTGAACCACCTTGTTAGAGGATTTACAAAAGGCTTTTTGGGTCTACTCGGTTAAGGGCTTCAGACTTATCGAAGATGTGAGTAATCAACAAGTGAGTGATCTAGCTAATAGCACATATTGCTTGGTTAGATCCTTGATAGCTCGTTCCTAATGCATTCCAGCATTACTTTAGTCTTCTACACATTCATACTCTCTCTAACTCATCAACCACCTTTAAACCCTAGCAACAACATCAACAAACCTAAAACCCTAGACATGATGTCCTTATAAAGGAATCTGATGTCATGTCGGTCCAACAGGATTACAATACAATTTCCTAGGTTCAATGCATCTAGACATACTTTGTAACACCACACAAAAAGCACCATTAAAGTGTCGGCACCATCAAACAATCAGTGGATGGTAAATCATCATAAAATGTCAGTTGGTAACTCATCGCATAGTATTATGGGTTCATACAAAATACCGGTTGCCGGTTTGACAAAATGAAGACTGGGAAATATGTTTTCTGCCACTTTGATCCTTCATACCACTTCAGATCCTTGAACCACTTGGGGTCAACATACCGCTTCAGATTGGTAATCACTTTCTGCAAAACACCAATAGTCTAAGGACTATAATGCATCATACCGGTTGGAACAAGTATCGGTTGAGCTTTAACTTATACATACAAAAGTGATCTCAATGCAAGTGTGTGTCCATCAATGACAATCACAACATAATCATGAAAAATGCCAACAATCTCCCCCTTTGGCATTGATGGCAACACTTAGAAAATTTTGACATCTAAGTGTTTTACAACAAAAATATGCCTGAATCAAAATTACTCCCCCTAAGCATATACACTATCCCTTTTGCAGAAAATACAATGTATACTACTTCTTAATAGAAATAACATGAGAGCATAAATCAAAACATTCAAAATTTATACTTCTCCCCCTTTGCCAACAATGACAACAAAATATTATAGACTAACCCCTGTTTCATTAGTATTGAAAGAATAAGAGTTTATGACAATAAGGAATAAAACTTGTTAAAAACTGATTTGAAGTCCTGCAAAAATTGTTTCACAAATAAGGACCATGACTCAAGTAGGGAAGTAGCCACTTCCTTCTCTATCTACATCTGGGAGACCTATTCTTCCATGGTATCTAGTGTGCTCATCTTCTGAGTCAGTGTTAAAGCATCCAGATTGAGATAACATTTCTGAAGTATCTACAGGCGTCGGAGTAGAACCAATTGGAGTTCCTGCAAATCTTGAGTCCGATTGCTTATTTCTAACTCTATTTTGGTAGAATGGATATGAAACCAGTGAACTATTTTCCCATAAGTTGTAAAAGAGTCATATGGCAGCATGAAGGTACTCATATATAACTACAAGTCAGTTTGTAGCTTTTCCTTCTATACAAGCACATCGTCATAGAAGACATGGGGTTGGCAAATCTTACTCAATAGTAGATTCCCCTCATCCAGAGCATTCCTTATATCTTTTTGTTCTTTTTGCAGTTTAGATCGGAGCTCATTAAGCTTCTTCACCAGGGCAATGTTGAGAGCCTTTTGATGCTCTTTCTTGGCATTTGCCTCTGCTACCTCTTCTAGGTTCTGCACTTGATCATCCACTACTATGCATAGGAGCTTCAATTATGCCAATGATGAGTCAGTACTAGGGAGGTTTGTGTTGGGTAACAAATTGGTAAGAGTGTCCACCATAGCTTGGATCACATCTTCCTCCTTCTTCCTCCTTAACACTTCAAGGCATTCCTGAGCAACCTTAATGCTCTGTAGCAGCTACATTTCGCTTGCAGACTGGAGGTCAATAGGACTAGTGAGGTCAGCCGGTTTGGCTTGACTACCAGTTGTCTTTGGAGTCTCCATCTTCTTGCTCTTTGTCGCTTCTGCTTCCTTGTCCTCCTCTGCCTTCTTCTTCTCCATTTCTTTTCTCTTTTCCTCTTCCTTTTCTTCCTCTTCCTTCTTTTCTGCTTCCTTTCTCTTCTCCTTTTCCTTTCTCTTCTCCTTTTCCTTTCTCTTCTCCTCTTCCTTTCTTTTCTTCTCTTCTTCTTTTCTCTTTTCTTCCTATTTCTATTTCTCCTCATCTTCTTCCTTCTTCTTCTTGTCCTCTTCCTTTTTCTTCTTCTCCTCTTCATCCTTCTTCTTCTTCTCCTCTTCATTCTGCTTCTCCTCTTCTTTCTTCTTCTTCTCCTCTTCATCTTTCTTCTTCTCCACTTTCTTCTTTGCTTCCTCCTTTTTGTCCTCAGTTTCCTTTTGGTTATCTACCTATTCTGCCTTCTTCTCCTATCTTGTTGCTTCCGATGGTGTACCCTGAGCAACATCTTCTACATCTAGAGCATCGACATCAATGGTTTTTGTAGGTTCAATAACTGGGTTTCCTTCATTATCAAACACTTCATCTGGTTTAGTTATTGCCGGTTCTTGCTCAGCCTTCTTGTTGGCTTCAGCCACCTGATGCATCTTAAGAGCTTCTAGAGAAAGAGTGTGTGTATTCTTGAGCACTTCTTGACCTTTTCCTTTTAGTAACAGGAGTCTTCTTCATCTCATGAAGAAGAAGCCTTTGTATTTATTCATAACTTCAAACAGTTCTGAATTTGATACATCGGGAAAATGTTCAGCAAAAACTTTCTCTCTCATTTCCTATTCCTTCTCTATGGCAATGCGCCATTTATTGTCTAAGGAATTATACAAAGAATCCAATGTCACAGATCTAATTTCTAAAGGTGACCGGTCATTAACACATAAATACTTAATGATTTCTTTTTCAACTGCTTTTTTTTCGTCATCATTAAAATCATCAAAACAATCAATCAAATCATTCAACAATTTTCTCCTAATATTTTGATAGTTCTTTGACAATGTGTCAAAGGTTTGTAGGAGGAGATGTTAATATTTACTAGTGCTGCTGATGCCTGTTCATCTTTGTCTTTTTCTTTGCTTGTCTTGTCTTCTTAGGTTTTTCCTCAAATAGAGTTTCTTCTGATTCGGGTGAGTTATTCCTTGTCTTCCTCTTTCTCTCGAAGACTTTGGCAGGTGCTACTACCAGTTTCTTCTTTGTAGGTGACCACTTGGTCACTATGGGACTGGCTGCAGTAATTGGTGCCGATGCCGAAGGCACTGCCATTCCTTTCTTTTTCAAGAGTTTCTATAACTGGTGCAACCCTTTCCAGATAGGTTTTGGTTCTCTTTGCCTTGGGATCAAGAGGTGAGGTGATTAGGGTAGAAGCATACCCATCTAGCATATCATACATCACCTCATAGCCCATAGGCTCCACTTCTTCCTATCTGGGCTCAACAACTTCCATTATGCATTCATCAACTTTGATGAGAAAGCAGATATCCTCTTCATATTTCTTGACAATGTCACCGAATATCCTCATCCTTAGGCTCATTTTGCTTTTGGATTCATCAAAGTACTTGTTCAGAACATCAGGATAACCAGTTCCAACTGCTTGTAGGCTTTCTTTGATCTGCTTGGTAACCAGTTGGTCTGCAGACCACTGAATATCTCCCACTCTGGGAAAGTAACCTTGAAAGTAGAAAAATAGTCCTACTAGAAGTTGTCCAAACTTGAATTTTAATGCATTATCCCATTTAATTGATTTAAGATTCAATAGGAGTTGCCATTGCATACTGGTGTAGAGGTCAAATGATGCATCTTCCTTGATCATTCGGCAAGCAACATTTACTACTGCAGCAGATACAGAGTTAATTTTGCTGGCAGAGAACATCTGGTATCCAATCACCATGCATGCATATTTCATGAGGTCATCCTTGATGGAATTAATAGTCATTCCTCGTGAGTCACTCACTGAATTGGTGAGCTTGGACATTTCCATCTTGCTGGCCTTCCTAAGGGCTAGCACTTCCCCTGTATTGCAGAAACCGGTGATGGCATGAATAGCTTGTGGAGTGATATCATGTGTTCTCTCTAGGTACATCTTGTCACCATGAACTCTACTCAAAATGATTCTAATGTGGTCATCTGTGAAATCCTCTAGGAAGTAAACCGCATTGTGAAGTTTCTTCTTCTCCAAAATGCTATACTCCAGTTTGATCTTTTTATCCTTCCCACATAATAGACCTAGCTACGAATGGATCACAAGAGACCCTAGGTCTTCAATTTTGCAGTCTATATAATCTAAAATCCCTTCTTCTACTATAACCCCAACCAGTACTTGTCACAAAGCATTATATTTCAATTTTCTTTGAATGAAATCCATAGAATCGATAGTTGCACTAGAACTAACATGAGATGCAGAAGCCATGACAAAAGAGAAAACTCAAGAAATACCTTTTGAAAATTGAGAATTTAGGGCTTGCAAATTCTACTTTACCTCACAATTCATCAGTTGCAGAATCACTGCTTTGCATTCTTCTCTTGACTGTTTGTAATTTGCTTGTAAATCTCCTTCAAGGTTTCTAAATTTCTCTGAATCGTAGCACAAATCACTTTTTTGATGCTCTGCACTTGAAAAACTTCTTCACTCAAAAAATGATGGTGAGAAATGATTTGAAAATTCCTTTTAAACATATTCCTCACCTACCATAATAAATGCTCCACCATTAGGGCGTAAACCCTAATTTGCCTTTTACCATTTCTAGTCTTCTGCCAAATTGTAGGTATCACATACCGGTTAAGGTCTTTTACTGGTGTAAACCAGGGGTTTGAAACATTTCTCTGTTTGCTCCCCCTAAGCTTTTTTTATTCTTAGTTTGCTGGTTCCATTATTTCCACACTAGGTGCAGAAACCGGTTCTTCTTGTAACACCACTGGTTTCTTCTTCCAAGTTTTGTTCATATCCACTTGAACAGTGTCAACATCAATCTTTCCTTCTGGTGTGACTAGTATGTCATCCGATATGTTCTTTGTTGATCTGTAGAATCTGGCAATGTGACTCAGTTTGTTGCAATGATAGCAGACCATTCTAGGTGCTCTCAAAGGTCCATTATTCATGTTGTCATTCTTCCTCCTACATGTTGCAACAGTGTGACCATGATTATGACATATCAAATAGTTTGCTCTCTATCTAGTTGCTGCTTGATAGACACCACTTCTTGACTGATGATTGAAGGCATTAAATTGGTTGTGATTCCGGTTCACAAAAGAGTTCAGGCCTACTCCTTGAGTCCTCTGAGGATATCTTTTAGTGTTGTTCATAACTGACCTACATTCAGATGCTCTATGCCCAAACTTGTTGCATGCATAATAGTTACCATTGAATTTATTGGACCTAGGCTTATCATTTATAAAATAAGGAAAATTATTGTAAGGCTTACTCCTACACACATTGGTAGTATGTCCTTCTTTAAGACAATTAAAGCAAACAGGTTTAAACTATTGCTTACCTTTATCCATTGATGTTGGTTGATTCTTTGATGTTCTAGCATTTGTACTAGAGGTCTCACCTTCCTCATGACCGAAATAAACAAGTCCATCAGTATTCTTGACAGGTTTGGCAGATTCAAGCTTTTTCTCTAGCTTGACAGTACTCTTATTGAACTTAGCAAGTATTTCCTTTGACTCAGAGAGTTCTTTGAAAATAGCAGCATTTGTTTCCATCAAGTTTTCATTTTCAGAGATGGCAATGTTCAGTTCTCCTTGCATGTCTTCCTTTTCCACTTTTCTTGCATGGAGTTGAGTAGTTAGGGCACTGATCTCTTACTTCAGCTTGGAGTTTTCATGATCTTTGTCTTTGACCAGATCTTCAGCTTTCCTCCAGTTCTCAAGCTCTTGACACATTCGAATAGTTAGTCCTTCCAATTTTTTTCTTAGGTTGGAATTGGATTCATTCAACTTTTCTACTTCTTGAATCAGGGCTTCCATGTCCGCTTCATCAGAGGAACTATTTTTAGATAGCTCCATCAGCTTTTCAACATGTTCTCTCCTCTTTGCTTGGGAAGCCTTATATTTGACCATAACATCATCATAGGCTTGCTTAGACTGAGTGAGCCGATAAGTAAGTTCCCTCAATGTGTATTCCCCCATATCTCTTTCCATGTGGTTAAACTTATAAAAAGGTTGGCTCTAATACTAATTAATGAATACTAAGAGGGGGGGTGAATTAGTATGCCAAAAATCTTTGTACTTAAAACACTTTGCTAGACTAAAAGTAAACCAGTAAAATAGTTTAGCAGACAAACCGGTTAGCACACATGCAAACCAAATAGAAAATAATGCATTCACCCACAGAAGCACAAACACCATAACACAAGAGATTTTGACGTGGAAACCCAAATGGGAAAAACCACGGTGAGATGGAACTCACAAGTAAATATTTGTAGAATAGGAACCAGACTAGTTAATGTCAGACCGGTTAAGGTCATACAATGTTCTTTACCAGAACAGAGCCTGTTAGGAATCTCAATCTTTGTTAGGAGATAAGTCTGATTAAAGACTACCTTGCTAGAGGATTTTTAGATCCACAAATGTGAACCACCTTGTTAGAGGATTTACAAAAGGATTTTTGGGCCTACCCGGTTAAGGGCTTCAGACTTATCGAAGATGTGAGTAATCAACAAGTAAGTGATCTAGCTGATAGCACCAATTGTTTGGTTAGATCCTTGATAGCTCGTTCCTAATGCATTCCAGCATTACTTCATTCTTCTACACATTCATACTCTCTCTAACTCATCAACCACCTTTTAACCCTAGCAACAACATCAACAACCTAAAACCCTAGACATGATGTCCTTATAAATGAATCTAATTTCATATCAGTCCAATAGGATTACAATACAATTTCCTAGGTTCTATGCATCTAGACATACTCTATAATACGACACAAAAAGCACCGTTAAGGTGTTAGCACCATCAAACAATCGGTGGATGGTAACTCATCAGAAAATGCCAGTTGGTAACTCATCGTAGAGTATTACCGGTTCATACAAAATACCGGCTATCGGTCTGACAAAATGAAGACTTGGAAATATGTGTTCTACCGCTTTGATCCTTCATACTGCTTGGGATGTTCAAATAGCTTGGGGTCAACATACCGCTTCAGATCGGTAATCACTTTCTGCAAAATACCAATAGTCTAATGACTATAATGCATCATACCGGTTGGAACAAGTACTGATTAAGCTTTAACTTATACATACAAAAGTGATCTCAATGTAAGTGTGTGTCCATCAATGACAATCACAACATAATCATCAAAAATGCCAACAATGTCTACCTAGGATTTCCCTTATTCATCTCATCAACATTAATTTTGATCTACCCTCTAGGAGGTGCAACCCAAGAAATGTTGGATCTAGTAAGTTTTATCTTAATAGTTGGTCTAGAAATATCCCAGTCAATGTGCCATCTATTAATTATGTTCCAATCCAAGTCAAAATTTGGAATGGCAAGGTCAAGCTTACGGGAGGGGTAGAATGAAATAAAATTTTCCTTAATATTGATCTTTATACAATGGGCCACTAGGATGGCAGATGATTCCTTGTCTCTAAAAATATGAGTATTATTTTCCTTCTAGATTCCCTAGGCAACATGAGGAAGCATAAAACTCCATAACACCATAAGAGAAAAATTATCTGAAGGGAAAACCCATTGGGACCAACACTCCAATAGGCTGAGAGGGAAGCAAAAACTAATCCCCCAAAGATTAAAAAAGTGTTCCCAAATATCCATGACAAAAGGAGAATGTATTAACAAATGAGCTACATCTTCAACAAACTCCTTACACAAAAACCATCAATTAGGCATAGACATCCCTCTTCTACACATATTTTCAATAGAGAGCACCTATTTTTGCATGAAGAGGTATAAGAAAATATTGATTTTGGGAATCAATAAATTATTCCAAACACAAGATATGAAAGGAGTAGGAGAAAAAGATCTAGAAAGTAGAGCAAAAGCTTCAGAAATAGAAAAGCCCCCAAAAGATGATCATGTTGGCATTCTACACTCACATGAGAATGGTTGATGTTGTCATTGATGACAACCAACCAGTAACAAGATTCTATAGGTTCACCGACAATGCAGACATCATTCACAAGCACTGATAGGCACAACAAGTTTATTAATTGGCAGTTAGTTTACACCAACAATGAAGCATACCGGCATCCAGGTTGATATGAGACAAGTTTTGTTTATATGAATTATATTGTAATGTAATTAATTATTTGTAAGCCGACATGATTTATTGTAAAGACTCATATATGTATGAGATCTTATAGGTCATTTTTGATATGGCATGGAGAGGAAATTATGCAATGGTATTATGTAGAAGATAGTGAAAAGATTTGGTAATAAGGTAGATAGGTAATGTGAGTGAATATCATTCACCAGTAGGTTTTTGGTTAAGGTTTCTGATAGAGCTTAAATAGGTACTAAATCAAGCATTGTAGATGCTATTTTGAGTAGTAGATTGTATTAGATTTAATTATCCATTTTGTAGTCAGTGAGACTCTTTCATTGAGCAGTGAACTCTAGGCTGTTGGCCTTCCTGCATGTGTAGGCCCCTATTCTAAGTAATATTTATTCATATTGACTAGTGAGTAAATATTGTGGGTCACAAATCCCACCGATTATTTTCCCTTACCGAGTTTCCTCGCCAAAATATCTTGTGTTATGGTGTGCATTTATGTTGTCTCTATTATTTCTCTTTGCTACATTATTACTTGTTTACTGGTACATTAATTTGAGTTGCAAAGTTATAAATAAGTTTAATTATTCTAGTAATCGGTTAGACACTGATTCACCCCCCCTCTCAATGTCTTTGGGACTATCATTGCATCTAACAATTGGTATTAGATCCTGGTCCTCTATTTGCAAAAGCCTAAGAGCTTGAGGAAGATTCTGAAAACGATATTGATGGAGGGTTTGAGAAAACAATTGGAAGGAGCTCTTGAAGATTTTGATGTAGAAAAATTTAAGAATATCATACTTGAAGATGATCTGAGGACTGCCTAGGAATTCATTAAAGGACTTCAAGAGAACTTGGTTATAGCATAAAACAAGAGGAAGGAACTTCATGAGCAAATGCAGAAACCTGAAGATGAAAAGGAAACTCTTAGAGATATGGTAGAGAAGTTGAGGGAAGAGAACACTAACATGAGGAATGAAATGCAATATTTAACCATGAGGCTATATAAGGATATTGAAGACAGGAAGAAGAATGAAGAAGACTTGACTAGGAGGCTTAGTGATGGAGCGAATGAAAATCTGAGACTTTGTCATCAGAATGATATACTAAAAAACATATCTGATTCACATGCAACATGATAAAGAGGAGCTTAGGAGACAAATTGGCATTCTGGAAAATGAGTTGATCACTGCAAATGAACATAAAGACAAATTCAAGAAAAGTTTAGAATGGCTTGATGACATACTGAAAGGACAAAAACCTGATGGAGATACAATTGGACTTGGATTTGAACATGGAGAAAGTTGTGGGACTACAAATAATCAAGATCACAACAAACTAGTAAGACAACCTAATGTTTATAAATTTAATGGAAAATGTTTTCATTGCAACAAGTTTGGTCATAGAGCAAACTAGTGCAGATTTAGAAATAATCAGAATACAAATTTGCCCACTGGTCAATGTTCCAAATGCAATAAAGTTGGTCATAACTCAGAAAATTACATAATGAATGTGGAATGCTATGTTTGTGGTAGATTTGGATATTTATCTAATCAATGCAAAACACAAACCGGTCAAGGATATGGAAAGGCTATTCATGGGATTAATGTAAACTTGTTATGCATGTAACAAGACTGTACATATTGCAAAATTTTGTAGAAGCAAGACTATACTAGCGAATAATAAAGGATCTAATGAGAAAGGAAAGGAAAAAGTAAATGAAATAAAGCAAGAATTTTCAAAACAATGAATTAGAAGAGAGATCAAAGAGTTGATGAATCTATCTCTGCATTGGTAGAACAGAGTAACTCTCCACCAGTAGGAGATTCTTCATCTAACTAACGAATAACCCTTAATGGGTATGATAGCAAATTGAAAATCATGGGTTATACCCTCGGTTGATGGTAAGAAGTTATATTTCTTCTTTACTGGCAGAGGTGTTAAGACTTCACTTAACTAGAAAGCATGTAATGCAGTTGTTTGAGAAATTTTTGTTTATAAAACACTAGAAAACCCTCATTTCAATTCACCAAGAATCCAAGCATTATAAGAGTACAAAAAGAGAGCAAAGGCATCCTAAGACAAAGCAGCAAAGTGTTTATAGGCATTCAAAGATTTCAAGTTAAAAGGTATTTATCTTTCAAAATGGCATCTTCATCTTCTGCACCTGAATTCATTGCAAACCCTACTCTAGTAGAATACATTAAGCGCCCTAGACCTGTGTTTAAAATCATTCGCAAGATTGCTAAGAAAGATGATTCCATTGGAGCCTTTTCAAAGATTCTAAAGGAAGTTCCTTTTGTCGAAGACCCAAGGATTTACATTCACTACAACATACATAATTTAGGATTAGGTGGCTTGAAGAACATGTACATAGATGTTATAATAGATGAACAAGGTTTGGTCAAGACGAAGCATAAGATTGTTAAGGATTCAAGATTTGTTGAAATTTTGAACATTCCTGAATTTTTGGATAAGATAGTTTTGTTACTACTTATCAAGTTGCCATTAGTTTTATGTCAAAGTTATACTATATACTCTAGTCGGTTATCTATTACCGAGATATTCAGTCAGTATGCATAGTCTAGTTGGTTATAGAAGAAAGCAGTCACAGAACACAGTATAGACCAAGCTGTCTACCGAGTATCTTTACATGTCTACTGAGCAGCAAAGATGACACACAGAGTTGATATACATCGAGTGAAACATGTTACCAGATTCATTGAACCTGGACATGCATATGAAAATGTGTTACAAGATCGAGGCACATCTAACTGTTATCACATTGGAAATTGCACTTAAAGATTGTGTATGATTTTGAGGTCATTTAACCAATGAAATAATTTGCATGGTTATTCATTCAATAAATCATGTTTGTAAGATCGAAGCAATGAAAGGATCACCGTCATAAGAGATCTATTCATACAGCATTAGTTAAGAGTTAAAGAGGTGTGTGCATGAGTGTAAGAAGATTGTTACAGAGACACAGAGGTCACCGAGAAGGTTTTCAGAGAATAGTCGAAGAACAGAGTAAATAGAAGGGTTTACAGAGTTACTATATGGGTTATTGAGGTATGCTATAAGCAAGGTAATCTTATTCTAAGCACATAGAATCCGCTATAACATTCTAGATGTAAAATTACAGATATTTGTAATAATTTTATTGTAATATTTTGAAGTTGTAAGAGAAACCTTTAACAGGTTAAAAGACTCTAATCAAGTCTATATACTGTAAAGGGTAAGTGCAAGGTAATGAGTCACAAATTCGCGGAAGTCCGCGCGTTGGAAAACGTGCTCTCATAAACGGGGGCCCGTTTGCAAAAAACGGGGGCCCGTTTATGCTTTGGGCTCCCGAGCCGAAAGGTAACGGGGGTTCGAAGAGAAAAAAACGGGCCCCCGTTTTGTTCTAAAACGGGGGCCCGCTTTTAAACAAAACGGGGGCCCGTTTTTTAGAAACGGGGGCCCGTTTCTAAAAACGGGGGCCCGTTTCTAAAAACGGGCCCCCGTTTTGTTTAAAAGCGGGCCCCCGTTTCTAAATGGCATTTTTCCTTTTTTTTCTACAAGCCGCCCTTGTTTGAAAACGGGGGCCCGTTTTGTCGAAGTTGATTCCACAACCCGCCACTTGGCTCGGGATTAGGCCCGGGATAGGCCTGGGATGGCCACACCTGAGACATGGACCTTCAAATTCAAATCTCCATGAATGAAAGCACAAATATGAACTTCAGAAATAGTTTACACGCCTCTAATCAGAGAATTTTTATATGAAATTAAAACCCATTTCAGATTATACTGTCTAGATTCTAAATATGTAAATTTATTTAAAATTTGATTATTTTAACTATTTTTCATTTAATTTATACTAAATCGGGTCCATAAATTTGAAATATTAACTAATTTTGTTAATTTAATAACTTTTTTATTTTAAAGAATTTTGGAAAAAAAATTATGTCATCAATCTACACAAAATTCTTTTGTATTTAAAAAAAAAAAAAATCAAAAAATGTTAAGTTTACATCAAATTATGTGGGTCGTACACATCAAATTTTTAAAAAAATAATTACGGCCATTAAAAAATTAATTAAAAAAAATATATTAGAAAAAAAAATACAGAAAAATATGCTCATCAATCTTCAGTGTGTTACAAACCATTTCCCAAAACTGTTTGAGAAAATAATTTTAATTGTGTCAAAAAGTGTGGGTCGTACACATGCATGGTATGGTCCTGAAACAGGCATTTTTAAAACATAGTTTTCAGAACTCCATTTAAAAAGTTATTTTTTATTATGTGGGTATTAAAATAAATTATATATTTGGAAAGTACACTCAGAGGGCTATCTTTTATATTACTGACTTTTTCCAAGATTCAATCTCTAAGTGTTTCAAAATTTAAGCTCAAATGAGACAAAATCTGAAAATCAGGGAAAACACTTCCACTTTTTAGCCAAAAAGTGGACTCATCTTCTTGCACTGACCCTAAAGCCTCTAGCCAGGTGCAGCATTTAGATGAAGTGTTGTAAAATCCTTTAGCAAGGTAGATCTAATAGATCTTGTTACTCCTAACAGGGTATGCTATCAAAAATAGCTAAACATGTAGCTCTAACCGAGCACTCTTTATTATTGCAGTAGTGAAGTTGTGGGTGCCATCCCCACCATAGTTTTTCTCTCTAACCAAGAGTTTCTGCATAACCAAAATATATGTGTTATGGAGTGAATCATGTATGATTGTTATCTATTTGTTTTAACTTTATATTATGTTATTGCACTATTCAGTTTATGCATAATAGTAAAGTTATTATTCAAGAAAAGTTTTGGAGTACTAATTCACCCCTCCCCTCTCAGTACATTAGCCTTCCATATTGGGCCTAACAAGTTCATCTTGTACTGAGCAAAGTTCATGGGGAGTTTATATGGCTAGACTCTATTTTTAAAATTACTAAGGAAGCAATTAAGGCAGTTATTGGTTTACCCTCAACTGGTACTAGACCCGACAAAAAGAAGAAGATACCAAACAAGGGTGTTATGGACCTAACGGGAGCTACATTTGACAACAAATCTCTTAGGGTTAATGATATCACTGATGCAAATGTAAAATATGTGAGAATGGTATTTGGATACATGGTTACACATGCAAATAGGTTAAATTATGTTTCTGGTTTGTGTATTCATAGTGCATATGAGATGGTTAATAAAAATGCTAAAATTGACATCTGTGAGTAGCTTAATGATGAATTGCTAGATAAATTGAAGAAGATTAAGGGTGACAAGAAGGGGACATTCCATTTTGGGAATCTACTTGTGTGTTTAATGCTTTACTTCACAAAGGAGTACCCAACATTGGTCACAAGGACTTTTCATATGACATCCCGGTAGGTAGACAGATCAAGGAAGCTATTACCGACATTGGTGTAAACGGTGATGACATGGTAAGAGCCTATTTCAAAAACTTCCAAATAAAAATGAAGGCTAGAGAAAGGATACCATAGAGCATTGTGGATAAGTATGACAAGAAAATTTGTTTTGTAATCAAAAGTGATGAAACATGGATGGAAGTTATTACTCCTAGATCGATTTGGATAGCAGAAATGGGATATGAAGTTGTTTTGAATATTCTTGAGGGTTATGCTAAGACACTTCTTTATGCACTTAGGGAACCTTCAGAAGAATTTTTTGGTAGTGCTAAGACTATTGAGAGTGTTGTTTCGATGCAAAAGAAGAGAAAAAGGAGAGAAAAATTCATCAAAGATGCATCCAAGATGGCTAAAGAAGTCAAGGAAAATGTGATGAACTTGAGTGCTATTTATTCTAGTGAACTGGAAGGATTGGAACCGGTAGCTCATGTTTCACCAGCTATCACTTCTTCTGATATAGAAAGTGGTAAGGTAGAAAAGTTCAAAAGAGTTGAAAGGAAGAAGAGGAAACCTTCATCGGTACCTTCTCCTTCTCCTAAAAAGGAAAGAACATAAAGGAAAAAGCAGCAGGCTATAAGGGAGCCTAAGAAGAAGCTAACACAAAAGAAGAAACAACCTAAGGCATCAGATACCCTTACACCGAAGGAACTTTTAATATTTGCAATGTAAATAGACTTTATCATTCATTCAAGGATTCTGATAGGAACACAATAGAGGAGAGCCTCATTTTGCATCTTGACATCTAAAAGAAAGATTTGATTGAGGTTGTAGATGATCTACCTAATGTCTTGTACATAAGATTAGAGGCTAAAAGAATGTCAGTTATGGAACTAGATAAAAAGTTAAAGGTTGAAGTGTTGTTGGTTATTCACCCCATTAATTCTAGGGAAGAGATTGATGAACTGATTGCTGAAGCCAATCGGATAGTTTTTATGAGTGGTCGCCAGCAAGTCAGCCTAATGGCTGGGAGAGTGAAAGAGACAGCTAATGAAACTCTCCCAGCCATTAGGCTGACTTGCTGGCGACCACTCATAAAAACTATCCGATTGGCTTCAGCAATCAGTTCATCAATCTCTTCCCTAGAATTAATGGGGTGAATAACCAACAACACTTCAACCTTTAACTTTTTATCTAGTTCCATAACTGACATTCTTTTAGCCTCTAATCTTATGTACAAGACATTAGGTAGATCATCTACAACCTCAATCAAATCTTTATTCCTGAATGGCTGGGATAGTTTTTATGACACTTGTAGACGTATAAAAATGACCATATTCCTAAATGAATATTTTATGTTCATTTCTCTATTTGATTAAATCCAATTTAATTAAATTATCCACATTCCTCTATTTAATTAAGTAAATTACTCAATTTATTTAAATTAAATTCACTATACCATTTAATGAATAAATCATTTTATTCAATTAAATCCCCCCTATCCACTTTTAATTAAATTCAAATTTAATTAAATAAGTTATCCCAAATTGAATAAATCTAATTTATTTAATTTCTCCAAATTACAACCAAATTGAATTAAATTATTTCAATTAAATCCTATTATCCCCCCATCCACTTGCAAAATCCCAAACCCCTTCCTAATCCCTTCTAGAATCTTCTAATCGATTCTAATTAACCTAACCCTCCTCTAAACTTTGTCACATCCCTAAGCAAAGGGAGGTCACTTCTCAAATGACCCAAAGTCTTGGATAACCATTGAAGGTTTTCAACCTTCAACCACCAAAACCCTTAAAGTCTTTGAAAACCATTGAAGGCTTCCAACCTTCAACCACTTAATCCCCAAAGTCTCCAATAACCATTAATGGTTATTTCAAACCCTCCCACATGGTTAAAACATTTGTTTTGACTCAACCTCTACCCAACCCAAGGGTCTCATCAGGCCATTAATGCATTGACCAGGATTATCTCTTAATCATTTGCACAAAGGTTTATCCTTAGATTAAATCTTAATCCATTGGGTAAACCTAACTTAGACTTGACCCTTAGCCTTTAGATAACCATAAGGTCTTCTCAGGCCTTTAATGCCTCCAACCTCTTCTTTCAACCCAATCCTGTGTGGACATTTGTCACCATGTCATTGGTGCCAATTGTGCACATGGATCCTCAACTTTCAAACTTGACCCTTGATTAAACCTTTCAATCCTGACCATCCATTGCCCTGTTTGTGCTATAAATAGAGCCCTCATTCCTCCATTCTAAACAATCATCTTTCAAATTTGAAGCATCACACTTATGCTCAAATTGTTTCAAGCTTTCATATCATCTTATGCTCATCATTTAGCCTCTTTTAGATCAGAATTAATCATGAACATGCATGCTAGAGTAATTTATTTATCATTTTAGTTCAATCATAGATTAAATATAGTATGCTAGGATAATCTTCATACTAACCTCGTCATCTTATCATTTCATTTATTGCATTTTAGCATCTCATCTAGCTTATAACACATCTCATATTAAAACAGTTAAGATCTCTCTCGTTCTCATATTTGCCATCCCTAAACCATTTTGCTCCGTAATCTGAGAGCAAAACATTGGTTTGAGGGACATTGTGAGATAGAGAACCATGGGACCCTCCTTGGGAAGCTGAGTAACGCATCGTTACTCCATAGCTTGCATCAAGAAGTCCTATGTGTGTGTGGATTGGTATTTATCGTAATATTTTCATATATTTAGTTTTATTAATCCATTTTTCCCACATACATTTCTGGCGCCCACCGTGGGGCACGACCCCCAATAACACATCGGTTTTTGAAATTGATCACTTTTGCAGGTCCGTGGGAAACAGGAATCAGCGCGTCGAAAGCATGTATTAGCGCATCCGCCTAAAAGTTTAGCGCTTCTAGCCTACTGTTTAACATGTGGGCTCTCTGCTTTAGCACGTGAAGACCTTTTCTTAGCGCATGATATTATTTTAAAAAAGTTTCCTGTAGGTTTCGACGTGGGAAAAACACTGTTTAGCGCATCCGGTAAACAGAGTAGCGCATCCAATCCACTGTTTAGCGCATGCAGACCATCATCTAGCGCGTGCAGTTCAAACATTAGCGCGTGACCTCCGTTAAGTTTTTCTGTAGGTATCAACGCGGGAGAAAAATAGAGTAGCGCATCTGATTAACAGTCTAGCGCATCCCACTCACTGTTTAGCGCGTGGAGTCCTTTCTTTAGCGCGTGACTTTCACTAATATTTTCCTGTAGGTGTCGACGCGTGAGAAAAACAGAATAGTGCATCCATAAAACAGCTTAGCGCATTGGGGGCACATAATAGCGCGTGGGTGCTTTTTCTTAGCGCATCCGTGCAATAGTTTAGCGCATAGAGTTGGCAGAGTCAAAAATTTATGACAGAGTAAAAAATTAGGCTTGTGGGAGACATAATATATATGGATCAGGATGTTTGAGAGGGGTTTCAGACCTCTAGAAGTTGTAATGCAAAATCTAGTTTTTGGAAGATCTTCCAAATTTCAGACTTAGACAAATTTCAGGGCATTTCAGGATCAGAATTGTAAAATTTGTAACCAAGATCAGAATTTAGGCTTGTGTAAGCCCACACTAACATTTGATCACTGATTGTGTGCAGGTTCTAATATTTTTTATGCAGGGGAAGGAGTTAGTTTAGAGGGTTTAAGTCTCTTTTTTTTACTTTCTTTCAACAAAAGTTGGTTAAAAAGAACTCACTCTCCTTTTTTGCACAAATTAAAATAAACCTCATCATTTCATTTGGATGCATAAAATGAACTTCATGCCTTCCTTTTTGGTGTTTTAAAAGAAACTTCATCTTTTCTTTATTGCAAGGTAAAAAGAACAACAAAACAAACCTTTCATTCCTGCAAGTTAGGAAAAACACATCATTTTGGAAGCTCTAAAAAGAACAAGCAAATTTACTTTCTGCAAAGCTTAAAATGAACCTCACCATCCTTTGGTGTTTAAAAGGATTCACTTCATTTTGCAAAGTAAAAGAACTTCATCTTCATTTTGTGCAAGGCAAAGAGGGAAAACTTTCCCCTATCGACTTTAATTTTGTTGACCAAACATCACGATTTACTTTGTTGACCAGGCTTGTTTTACAAAAGTTTTGAAAATACACACTTTGCTATGAAGGGTTAAAAAGAACATCATGCTTGTTGGAGCAACATCTCCAAATAGAAGTTAGCAAATCATTGTCTTGGAGGCTAAAAAGAACAAATTGATTGCCTTGTCTCGAAAGTGGAAGGTATATGCTCTCCCCTTAACTAAGTGACCAAAAACCCAAACCACTCTTAAACTTTCTGTACTTCAAGCATTTAAATCCTTTAGCAGGCCTGCCTTCCCGAGGAGTTGCAATCAACTCTTAAAGCCATTTATGGCCGGTGTGAAGGGAACGACCTAAGTGGGGAACGACTTTGATGCCAAGTATTCCAACCCACTATAATCAAAAGTGAAAAGTGATGAAAGTCCTTTTCAACGGTTGTGCGCAGCGATTAGCCTTCCCCCAGTATCCTTGAGATACGTAAAGCCTTTGTTCTAAAGGTTGGGAAGCCTCCTGAGGGAGTTTATCACTGACGGCCGAACGGGAAGCCTGATTAAGAACCTTAGAAATAGAAACCTTGAACCGAGTTAGTCGCCAAACATTGGCAATATCATAGTGCAAGGGTGGGGAAGAATCTGCCCCCAAGATTACTCACCATATATCTCCCAAGATAACTACTCAACTGTGAAGCGATTCACTTTGGGTTAACTTTTGGCAAAAGGCAAAAAAACGGGCGCCCTCTAGGGGGTGACAAGGTTGTTTGAGCTGATAGAGTATCGAGACTAGTGGGCTATGATATTGTCAATGACCTTTGAATAAAGAGTCTATCTGATGTGTCTTTTGTTATAAATCAAACCAGTGATAACATCGAGGATTTGAACACATCCTTAAAAGAATATACACTCAGTGTTTAGCATTAGGATGATCATTGTCTTCATGTGTGCCATGTATTCTTGTCACAAATGCTAAAATATCTTGCAAAGTATCCAACAATCAAACTCAAAAGTCAGTTCAAACAAGGAAAAATCATAAAGTGGAGAAGATTTCCATATCCACCAAAACATATTTTGAGATGGCTATCAACATTTCAACTATCTTTAGGAAAGACTTTCATCCAAAAAGATTCGAGGAAAGCACAAACTCAAATGATCCTACTCCAAGTCAAGATCAAGATCAAGGAATCTCTTCATCCTCCAAATCTATCTTAGGTCCTTTCATTCCACAATCGAATTCTCCATCCCTTCCATCCATCTTGGGTCCTTACTTCCCTCCATCCACAAATCCATCACCTCAAATGATCCATAAGAAAGATCAACGAGGAGCACATCTTTGAAAATCTTTCAACCTTCTATCTAAACATCTTTCCAAAACTATTCTTCTATCATTTCCTCTATCTATTTTGGGTCCTTCTGTCCCAAAATTCAATTTTCCTCCATCTCTTCATCACTTTTCAAGTACCAACACTCATCCTGAATACATTTCCCTCTATCCTTGCACAAATCTTCAAACATTCTATCTATTATCCAACGCCTCTTTTCTATCCTTCCATCCCTTTCATTCAATCCTTTGCATAAATCCTTCATCTGTGATATAGGTGTTTGTGTCATTTTGTCACATACTTGCCCATGCTGGAATCTCATGTTCAGTCCTTTTCCCAGATATCTATTCATGAAATGCTTCAGAATCCGAGGTTGTTCCTCTTTAAACATTTTCTTTTGGTTGGGATACACACTCAATCCAGAAAAGAACCACTTATCATATCTTGGTACCGACATCTTTTGATTACTATATCTCATACACTTAATTGATTGCTCTAAAAATCATTGTGATCTCTTAAATTGAAGACATGGCTAGTGAAAAATCTAAAATCTTGCTTCAGCGCCACTGTAATTATCAGACCCATGTAAGTTTCATCACTTACAAGCCAATGCAAGAAACAAGAGAAAAAAAGAAATATCAAAAGCATGAGCAAGAAAATGAATATCAAGAAAAGCAAAATGCAATGAAAAGCAATATCAAAATGATTGGCTATGGGAACATGCAAGTAACTCCATCGGGGCTATGGATGCCTGGCTGGCAATGGAGCAATATTTGTGAGATTATAGCGATAACCTCGTCGGGGCTATGGACGCTCGCTGGCAGCGAGGCTCTATCTAGGATGCTTTTGAAGTCAAGGTAACTCATGTAGCTAGCCATGTTGGATTCTGAAGATTACAATGATCATATGAGCCAGAATGAACCCACTTGCACACACATGGGTAATCAAAGACTAAGTACCTTGATCCAATTTGAGATTCTTATTCCCTTTTGAGTCTGCTTCCTAGTTGCTAGAAATGTTCAGTTGAATTTTCCAGAGGTTCTAAGTGTGGGTTGGGTCTCTATCTTTGAAAAATTCAAGAACACTTATTCAGATGGTGCTAAATACTATGACAATCTTACATATCACCTTTTTGCAAATGGAAACCTCTACGCTTGGGGGCAAAGTTCATCCACTCTATTCTTCCTACCATATCTCCCAAATCCTCTAAACCATATCCCTTATCCTATCTATTCATTTCTTCTATCATCCAATTCTTTCTACAATCTTGCTTCACTCTAATCCATGTCTATCTATCCTATCTATTCATTGCTTCCATCATCCAGTGCTATTTATATCCTATCTCTATCCATATCCCCTTTTTCATCCTTGATCTTGATCAAAACTATGGACAACAAATCTATTTCCACCTCAATGGTTCAGTCATCCATTCATCCATTCCTTGTCTTAATATACATTGGGGCAACCAAATACATCTTTCTTCTAATCCAAAAAATCCAAAAAATCAAAATATCCAAAAACTCAAAAAAATCAAATATCCAAAAACTCAAAAAAATCAAAATATCCAAAAAACTCAAAAAAATCAAAATATCCAAAAAACTCAAAAAAAATCAAAATATCCAAAAACCAAAAATCAACAAAACAAAAAAAAAAAAAAAAAAATCAAAGCATGAACACATGGACCATCCATCAAATCAGATCAACAACAGGAAAACTCTCAAAGTCTACAATCAAACTTATCACATGTCTTGTTAATCAATTCATTTCTTGAAATCAACATCAACATCAAACATGTCTTATACAGGGATAGGTACACTCGAAACCAGACAGATCGGTCTTATACGGGGTACTCACTCTTTGAATCTAGACATTCCTATCAATCATCAAGTCTTGATAATCAATCCATCCATCAACATCATTTTTCATCAAAGCAGAGTGACAAAAACAAGCCATAAAACTATTTCTTAAGCAAAATTTGTGTCAAACAAAGTTGTCCGAATCCTAAATGAATCGAGCAATAGAGGATGTCTCTCCTATCATAATCCGGAAAATTTTCATCATCAGTATCAATCAAATCCTTTACCATCTTACGGATTTTTATCTCAAAAACACTTGTTTAAAATTTTCAAATTGTCAAATCCAGTTTCCAGATCGGGAGGCTTTTATCCATATCATTTGACACGCTTTATCCTGAAGGGACAGCTAAACCTTCACTCTGATAAAGTAAGATTTGAAATTTTCAAAAACAAGAATCAACTGAATCCAAACCAATCAAAGGAAACCATTGATCACTCATGCATGACTGATCTCCTTATTCTGAGAAGAAAGAACCTCTATTGTAACATCACGTTGAAGAAACAACAACCTAGTTTTTCCAAATTCATCAAGAGAAATAAGTTTTTATACATCAATCATCAACCAAATCATAACAATGACATCAATCAGTATGACTGTTGGGTTTTTGTTCTAGTTAGCCTTATCTTTATCAATTGATGGAAATACATGTTTCACAAATCATATTGTACATATCATATCCACCCATCTAAGGCATCACCAGAAATTCACAAATGCTTATCAATCTTGGACATACTTAGTGTAGTCACTGTCCTTGGTTTATCTGAAACAATTATCCAAATAATATCCCACCATGGCTTGGTGATCAGTGTACATATCCATATCAAAGTAGTATCAACAGCAAGGGGCAAAATCCTGACCTCGCTTGGGGCATTTCGCCTTCAATATTTTCAACATCAGACCAAAAACATAGCAAGACAACAAGGATCAAAACAACCAACAAATGACAATCGACAATGCAAGATGGCTAAACATCACGAACTTGAACTGATTTCAACTGAACAAAGATCTATTTTGCAAGATGTTTTAATTGACAAGAATACATTTCCAATAGCATGCATGATTACTTATGGTTGTTAATTTTTGCTTATCATATCTCCTGAGCACCTCCAGGATGTCTTACGACTAGAGAAGCAAGGAAGGAATGTGATGTTTTATTTGTCTTCTATCTGTGAGTGAAGCCTTTTACCATGCAAATTTGTCCTATGAAGAAATCCGGTGGCATATTGCTGAGGACATTTCGGATTTGTATGGGACAAAGGTTAACTCTTGTATGTTTATGCAATACGCACTCAGGTTGTCCTGGTTCAATTATACCTTGATGCTTGTGCTATCTTGCAAAATCAAATATCAGGTAAATTTTTCTCAGGTCATTATGGTTCAATTATACCATTATGCTTGTATAAATTTTCAACATATCCTAAAAAAATCAATGCTCAGTGATGATATTTACAAACAAAGCAAATGAATGGTTCTATCGGATGGCAAATACAGAACGAGAGATGCTCCAAAAACATAGCTGCATATCATTTTACAATTAGCTGCATATCACTTTACACATAGCTACATATCATTTTACAATTAGTTGCATATCATTTTACAATTAGTTGCATATCATTTTACAATTAGTTGCATATCATATCATACATCTCATTTTCAAAATATCATTCATCATTCATCATTGCATCCCTCGCATGCATATCTATCACATCATCATAGAATCTTTCTTCACTTTCATATCTTCTATCATTCTTCTAAACTATCTTCTATCATTCTTCCAAACTATCTTCTATCATTCTTCCAACCTATCTTCTATCATTCTTCCAAACTATCTTCTATCATGTCTTATACAGGCGGTATCATTCTTGCAACCAGACACTCAATCATCCATATCTTATACAGGCGATATCATTCCTAAACCCAGATGATCGATCATCCATGTCTTATACAGGAGGTGTCATACCTGAAACAAGACTTGCTCTCATCAATCTAATCAATCTTATCAAACCCATGCATGCCATCACTATCTACTCTTCCATCTTTCAAACAACATTCTTCTTCTTTCGAGAGATCATTCATGCTTTGTGTGCACGAACGATCTCCCGAGGGGGCATTATCATATCAAATCTCAAAACAAATCCAATATCAGTTTCCACATCAAAACAAAGATATCAAAATCAAACTTACATCAACAACATGAAACAAATTTGCTCATCTACATCAAGTTCAAAAACCTATCATTTCATATCAACTTGTAACACAACTCAAGTTCTCAAAAACCATATCAAAACTTGTAAAACAACTCAAGTACCAAAATCACATAAACTTGTAAAACAACTCAAGTTTCCCACCCATATCAGCTTGTAACACAACTCAAGTTTCCAACCCATATCGACTTGTAATACACATCAGGCTTCACACACATCGAACTTGAAATAGAACACGCAAATAAATCATATTTTGATCAGAACAACACATTGATATCTACATAACTTGAAATATCTCACATCAAAACAAGTTATACCGACACTCATATTGGACAACTACATAAAATCATGACAGCACGACACAAATATCAAATCTGGGGCATCACACATCAAATCAAATCTGGGGCATCACCATCAAAATATCGAATCTGGGGCATCACACATCAAATCAAATCTGGGGCACGACTGGCAAATCAAAAGAACGACACAACAAAAATTGCATTTGATCATAAAATCACAAAAACACATCATTTTCTTTGAAATAACATGTGCACACATGTCACTTCAAAGAGGGGCAAAATGTAGACGTATAAAAATGACCATATTCCTAAATGAATATTTTATGTTCATTTCTCTATTTGATTAAATCCAATTTAATTAAATTATCCACATTCCTCTATTTAATTAAGTAAATTACTCAATTTATTTAAATTAAATTCACTATACCATTTAATGAATAAATCATTTTATTCAATTAAATCCCCCCTATCCACTTTTAATTAAATTCAAATTTAATTAAATAAGTTATCCCAAATTGAATAAATCTAATTTATTTAATTTCTCCAAATTACAACCAAATTGAATTAAATTATTTCAATTAAATCCTATTATCCCCCCATCCACTTGCAAAATCCCAAACCCCTTCCTAATCCCTTCTAGAATCTTCTAATCGATTCTAATTAACCTAACCCTCCTCTAAACTTTGTCACATCCCTAAGCAAAGGGAGGTCACTTCTCAAATGACCCAAAGTCTTGGATAACCATTGAAGGTTTTCAACCTTCAACCACCAAAACCCTTAAAGTCTTTGAAAACCATTGAAGGCTTCCAACCTTCAACCACTTAATCCCCAAAGTCTCCAATAACCATTAATGGTTATTTCAAACCCTCCCACATGGTTAAAACATTTGTTTTGACTCAACCTCTACCCAACCCAAGGGTCTCATCAGGCCATTAATGCATTGACCAGGATTATCTCTTAATCATTTGCACAAAGGTTTATCCTTAGATTAAATCTTAATCCATTGGGTAAACCTAACTTAGACTTGACCCTTAGCCTTTAGATAACCATAAGGTCTTCTCAGGCCTTTAATGCCTCCAACCTCTTCTTTCAACCCAATCCTGTGTGGACATTTGTCACCATGTCATTGGTGCCAATTGTGCACATGGATCCTCAACTTTGAAACTTGACCCTTGATTAAAACTTTCAATCCTGACCATCCATTGCCCTGTTTGTGCTATAAATAGAGCCCTCATTCCTCCATTCTAAACAATCATCTTTCAAATTTGAAGCATCACACTTATGCTCAAATTGTTTCAAGCTTTCATATCATCTTATGCTCATCATTTAGCCTCTTTTAGATCAGAATTAATCATGAACATGCATGCTAGAGTAATTTATTTATCATTTTAGTTCAATCATAGATTAAATATAGTATGCTAGGATAATCTTCATACTAACCTCGTCATCTTATCATTTCGTTTATTGCATTTTAGCATCTCATCTAGCTTATAACACATCTCATATTAAAACAGTTAAGATCTCTCTCGTTCTCATATTTGCCATCCCTAAACCATTTTGCTCCGTAATCTGAGAGCAAAACATTGGTTTGAGGGACATTGTGAGATAGAGAACCATGGGACCCTCCTTGGGAAGCTGAGTAACGCATCGTTACTCCATAGCTTGCATGAAGAAGTCCTGTGTGTGTGTGTGGATTGGTATTTATCGTAATATTTTCATATATTTAGTTTTATTAATCCATTTTTCCCACATACAACACTAATCTGAAATTCTCTTTACTATGAATGTAGATAAATAAGATGTTAATATTATTATGGATAAAGAGACTGTAGAGGTTAAGACAATTGATGCTGTGAACATTGAGATCTCTGAGTCAATGGTTAACACTGCTGACTCTCAGAACAATGAAATACTAGTAGAAGCTAAGAAGCCTGACACTGAGAAACTGACAAATATAGAGGCACATAATCAGGCTAAAAAACAAGTAGAAGCAGAAGTAATAACAGAGAGTGATAAATCAATAGAAACTGTAAATAAAGAGGAAACAATTGATGGAAACAAGGAGGAAATTGTTAAGGGAATTGGTCAAAAATCAGTTGAAAGGAAAGTTATTACTAAACCGAGCACATATATTAGTGATTCAGACCTACAAATGTAATGGATGTTCTTTTGGACTCAACTAAGAGGATCATAGAGTGCAACACCTTAGCATACAAGGCCATTGATGATACATTACCTATTTTGAAAATGGTTGCACCAACATGTAAGTTAGATCATATTGATGGTTCTTTGAGTAAATTGGACACATTGTCCAAATTTATTGCTTCAAATGTTCTAATTGTAGATAAGCTCAATGAAGAAACCATTAAGAAAAGGGTAAATAAATAAAAAGGTGAATTCTTTGAGAAGACTACCAAGGACTATACTAAGCATATTGATTCCTTATTATCGGTAGTTAAATCCAAAATTTTGGAATACAAAGAATTGTATTAGGAAGCTTGTAAGCCTCACCATCTGACTGAAGACATTGATGAGAAGATTAAGAAAACAAAAAAGGACATAGATAAAATAGTAGATAATATGATAGGTTCTTTGTAACTTACCTCAGTTCTCGATAAGAAAATAACAGTTTTTGAGGAGAAGATAGAGAAACTAGAGTAGGAAAAAGCAAGGATAAGGTTGAAGGACTGGGAGCTGAAAAACAAACTTGGTCGAAAATTGGACAGTCTTAGAACTCAATGGGTTGAGATATCTAAGACATTAGTTTAAGGAGAACAAAAACCAGAGCAACAGATGCATTATATAACTAGCATGATCGAATAGACAAAAGCCATTATCTCTAACAATAATAAGTTCATGCAGAGCCTGAATCTAATATTGGCAGATATCTTTGAAATTGTAAACAACCAGTTACAGGCTATGAGGTAGAATTTTTGTATTCTTTGATTCTTTTTGACATCCTTTGTCATTGATGTCAAAGGGGGAGTAGTATGGAGAAAAATGTATGGAATAAAATGCATAGAAGAAATCACTTTCTTAGGGGGAGCACACTCTTTTTGGGATCAGTTTTTGGAGTTCATTTTTGGACAATAGTTTTTTTATTTTTCTCTTGAGTGTTGCCATCAATGCAAAAGGGGGAGATTGTTGGGATTCTACACTCACATGAGAAGGGTTGAAGTTTTCATTGATGGCAACCAACTGGTAGTAGGATTGTATAGGTTAATGGGCAATGCAGACATCATTCAAGAGCACCAACAGGCACAACAAGTTTATTCATTGGTAGTTAGTTTACACCAAAAATGAAGCATACCGACACCTAGGCCGACATGAAACAAGTTTTGTTTATATGAATTATATTGTAATGTAATTAATTATTTGTAAGCCAACATGATGTATTGTAAAGACTCATATATGTATGAGATCTTATAGGTCCTTTTTGATATAGCATGGAGAGGAAATTATGTAATGGTATTATGTAGAAGATAGTGAAAAGATTTTGTAATAAGGCATATAGGTTATGTGAGTGAATATCATTCACCGACAGGTTTTTGGTTAAGGTTTCTAACAGAGCTTAAACCAGTACTGAATCAAGCATTGCAGATGCTATTTTGAGTAGTACATTGTATTGGATTTAATTATCAATTTTGTAGTCAGTGAGACTCTTTCATTGAGCATTGAGCTCTAGGTTGTTGGCCTTCTTGTATGTGCAAATCCCTATTGTAAGTAATATTTATTCATATTGACCAGTGAGTAAATACTATGGGTCACAAATCCCATCAAGGTTTTTCTCTTATTGGGTTTCCTCACCAAAATATCTTGTGTTATGGTGTGCATTTATGTTGTCTCTGTTATTTCTCTTTGCTGCATTATTACTTGTTTACCAGTACATTAATTTGAGTTGCAAACTTATAAATAAGTTCAATTATTCCACTAACTGATTAGACATTGATTCACACCCCCCGCTCTCAGTGTCTTTGGGACTATCATTGCATCTAATAGATCCCTCCCAGATCAAAGAATCGATAGCAAGGAAGGAGGGAATATGGATACAAAAAATCCACTTCTAGAGAGATTGAAGAAATGGATCAATGCTAGAAAGTTCTATCCATCTAACATCCCGAATGTAATCAGCAACCTAGTGGTCAACCTATTCTATGAAAACCTCTTTGAAGTGATAAGCCCAATGAAAATCCTTCAAAGGACAATCACACCCCCACCAATCTTCCTAGAATTGAATTTTCTTACCACTACCAAGACACCATTTAGAGCCTTTTAAAATTAAAGATCTCATGTTAAGAATGTTCATCTAAAGCATACAGGCATCCTAAGGGAAACAATGGCCTTCCAAAACATCTTGAATGTAGTGGATTGGACCAAGGTATGATGAATACTAAGACAGGGGGGTGAATTAGTATGCCAAAAATTTGTGTACTTAAACACTTTGCTAGACTAAGAGTAAATCGATAAAACAGTTTAGCAGACAAACCAGTTAGCACACATGCAAACCAAATAGCAAATAATGCATTCACCCATAGAAGCACAAACACCATAACACAAGAGATTTTGATGTGGAAACCCAAATGGGAAAAACCATGGTGAGATGGAACTCACAAGTAACTATTAGCAGAATAGGAACCAAACCGGTTAAGGTCATACAATATTCTTTACCAGAATAGATCCTATTAGGAATCTCAATCTTTTTTAGGAGATAAGTCCAATTAAAGACTACCTTCCTAGAGGATTTTATATCCACAGATGTGAACCACCTTGTTAGAGGATTTACAACAGGATTTTGGGCCTACCCGGTTAAGGGCTTCAGACTTGTCAAAGATGTGAGTAATCAACAAGTGAGTGATATAGCTAATAGCACAGATTGCTTGGCTAGATCCTTGATAGCTCACTCCTAATGAATTCTAGCATTACTTCAGTCTTCTACACATTCACACTCTCTCTAACTCATCAACCACCTTAAACCCTAGCAACAACATAAAACCCTAGACATGATGTCCTTTTAAAGGAATCTGATTTCATGTCGGTCCAATAGGATTACAATACAATTTCCTAGGTTCAATGCATCTAGACATATTCTGTAACATGATACAAAAAGCACCGTTGAAGTGTCGACACCATGAAACAATCAATGGATGGTAACTCATCACAAAATGTCAGTTGGTAACTCATAATAGAGTATTACCAGTTCATACAAAATACCGGTTGTCAGTTTGACAAAAATGAAGACTGGGAAATGTGTGTTCTGCCACTTCATTCCTTCTTACTGCTTGAGATCCTTGAACCACTTGGGGTCTTCATACTACTTCAGATCGGTAAACACTTTCTGCAAAACAATGATAGTCTAAGGACTATAATGCATCATACCAGTTGGAACAAATACCAGTTGATCTTTAAATTAATCATACAAAAGTGACCTCAATGCAAGTGTGTGTCCATCAATGATAATCACATCATAATCATCAAAAATGCCAACAATCTCCCCCTTTGGCATTGATGGCAATACTTAGAAAATTTTGACATCCAAGTGTTTTTAGAACAAGAATATGGCATAATCAAAATTACTCCCCCTAAGCATATACACTATCCCTTTTGTAGAAAATACAATGTATACTACTTCTTAACAAAAATAACATAAAAGTATACATCAAAACATTCAAAATTTATACTTCTCCCCCTTTGCTAACAATGACACCAAAATATTATAGACCAACCCCTGTTTCATTAATTATTAAAAGAATAAGAGTTTATGACAATAAAGAATAAAACTTGTCAAAAACTAATTTGAAGTCCTACAAAAATTGTTTCATAGAAAAGGACCAGGACTCAAGTAGGTAGGTAGCAACTTCTTTCTCTGTCTGCATCTGGGAGACCTACTCTTCCATGGCGTCAATTGTGCTCATCTCTTGAGTCACCGTTAAGGCATCCAGATTGAGATAACATTTCTAAAGTATCTGCAGGCGTGGGAGTAGAACCAGTTGGAGTTCCTACAAATCTCGAGTCCAATTGCTGATTTCCAACTCTATTTTGGTAGACTGGATATGAAACTGGTGAATGGTTTGCCATAAGCTGTAAAAGAGTCATATGATAGCTTGAAGGTGCTCATATATAGCTGCAAGTTAGTTTTTAGCTTTTGCTTCTATACAAGCACATCATCATAGAAGAGATGGGGTTGGCAAATCTTACTCAAAAGTAGATTCCCCTCATCTAGAGCATTCCTTATGTCTTTTTGTGCTTTTTGCAGATCGGACCGGAGCTCATTTAGCTTCTTCACCAGGGCAATGTTGAGAGATTTTTTATGCTCTTTCTTAGCATTTGCCTCTACTACCTCTTCTAGGCTCTACACCTGATCATCCATGATGGTGCATAGGAGCTTCAGTTGTGCCAATGATGAATCAGTATTGGGGAGGTTTGTGCTAGGTAACAAACCAGTAAGAGTGTCCACCGCAGCTTGGATCACATCTTGCTCCTTCCTCCTTAACACTTCAAGGCATTCTTGAGAAACCTTAATGCTCTGTAGCAGCTCCATTTCATTTGCGGACTAGAGGTCAATAGGACTGGTGAGGTCAGCTGGTTGGCTTGACTACCAGTTGCCTTTGGAGTCTCCATCTAAGTGCTTTTTGCCATTTCTTCTTTCTTTGTAGCTTTTAACTTTTCCTCTTTTGTCTTTTTCTTTTCCTCTCCTTCTGTTTTCCTTTTCTCTTTCTTTCTTCTACTTCTCTTCTTCTTTGTCCTTTTTCTTCTGCTCCTCTTCCTGCTGCTTCTTCTCCTCTTCCTTTTTATTTTCTTCATCTTTCCACTTCTTTTCTTCTTCATTCTTCTTCTTCTCCTCTTCCTTATTTCTCTTCTCCTCTTCATCCTTCTTCTTCTTCTCCTCTTCCTTTTTCCTATTCTCCTCTTCATCCTTCTTCTTCTTCTCTTCTTCCTTTTTCCTCTTTTCCTCTCCATCCTTCTTCTTCTTCTCCTCTTCCATTTTCCTCTTCTCCTCTTCATCCTTCTTCTTTTCCTTCTCTACTTCCTTTCTCTTCTCCTCTTCTTTATCCTCCTCTACTTTCTTCTTTTCCGCTTGCTTCTTTGCTTCCTCCTTTTTGTCCTCTGCTTCCTTTTGTTTTTCTACCTGTTCTACCTACTTCTCCTTTCCTATTGCTTCTGATGGTGTACCCTGAGCAACATCCATAGCATCGACATCAATAGTGTCTATGGGTTCAGTAACTGAGTTTGCTTCATTATTAGACACTTCATCTGGTTTTGTTAGTGTTGGTTCTTGCTCAGCCACTTGATGCATCTTAAGAGCTTCTTGAGCAAGAGTATGTGTATTCTTATGCACTTCTTGACCCTTTCCTTCTAGTAATAGGAGTCTTCTTCTTTTCATGAAGAAGAGGCCTTTGTATTTATTTATAACTTCAAAAATTTCTGAATTTGATACATCGGGAAAATGTTGAGCAAAAATTTTCTCTCATTTCCTATTCCTTTTCTATGACAATGCACCATTTATTGTCTAATGAATTATACAAAGAATCCAATGTCTCAGATCTAATTTATGAAGGTGACCGATCATTAACACATAAATACTTAATGATTTCTTGTTCAACTGCTTCCTTTTCATCATTATTGAAATCATCAAAACAATCAATCAAATCATTCAACACTTTTCTCATAATATTTTTGATAGTTCTTTGACAATGTGTCAAAGGTTTGTAGGAAGAAATGTCAATATTTACTAGTGCTGATGATGCCGGTTCATTCTTTGTCTTTTTCTTTGCTTGTCTTGTCTTCTTGGGTTTTTCCTGAGACACAGTTTCTTCTGAGTCCAGTGAGTTACTCCTTGTCTTCCTCTTCCTCTTGAAGACTTTGGCAGGTGCCACTTTTGGTTTCTTCTTTGTAAGTGACCACTTGGTCACTTTGGGACTGGCTGCAGTAACTAGTGGCGATGCTAAAGGCACTGCCTTTCCTTTCTTTTCAGGAGGTTCTACAACTGGTGCAGCCCTTTCTAGATAGGTGTCAATTCTCTTTGCCTTGGGATCTAGGGGTGAGGAGATTAGGGCAGAAGCATACCCATCCAGCATATCATACATCACCTCATAGCCCATAGGCTCTACTTCTTCCTATCTAGGCTCAACAGCCTCCATTATGCATTCATCCACTTTGATGATAAAGCAGATATCCTCTTCATATTTCTTGATAATGTCACTGGATATCCTCATCCTTAGGCTCATCTTTCTTCTGAACTCATCAAAGTACTTGTTCAGAACATCAGGGTAACTAGTTCCAACTACTTGCAAGCTCTCTTTAATCTACTTGGTAACCGGTTGGTCGGCAGACCACTGAATATCTCCAACTCCTGGGAAATAACCTTGGAAGTAGAAGAATAATCCTACTAGTAGTTGTCCAAACTTTAATCTTAGTGCTTTATCTTATTTGATTGACTTAAGATTCAACATGAGTTGTCTTTGCATATAGGTGCACAGATCAAATGATGCCTCTTCTTTGATCATTTGATAAGTGGCATTTACCACTGCAGTAGATACAGAGTTAATTCTACTGGTAGAGAACATCTAGTAGCCTATCACCATGCAGGCATACTTGACTAGATCATCCTTGATTGAGTTGACGGTTATGCCACATGAGTCGCTCACTAAACCAGTGAGCTTGGACATTTCAGTCTTGCTGACCTTCCTTAGGGCTAGTGCTTCCCTTGTATTGCAAAAACCGGTGACGGTCTAAATAGCTTGTAGTGTGATATTATGAGTTCTCTCAAGATACATCTTGTCACCATGAACTCTACTCAGAATGATCCGAATGTGGTCATCTGTGAAATCCTCTAGGAAGTTAACCGCATTGTGAAGCTTTTTCTTCTCCAAGATGCTATACTTCGGTTTGATCTTTTTATCCTTTCCACATAATAGACCTAGCTGAGAATGGATCACAGGAGACCCTAGGTCTTCGATCTTGCAGTCTATGTAATCAAAAATCCCTTCTTCTACTATAACACCAGCTGGTAGTTGAGACAAGGCATTATATTTTCATTTTCTTTGAATGAAATTCATAGAATTGACAGTTGCACTAGAACTATCATGAGATGCGGAAGCCATGACAAAATAGAAAACTTGAGAAATACCTTTTGGAAATTGAGAATTTAGGGCTTGCAAATTCCACTTTGCCTTCCACTTCGTTGGTTGTTGAATCACCACTTTGAGTTCTTCTTTTGACCATTTGAAATTTGCTTCTGAATCTTCTTTAGGGTTTCGAGATTTCTTTGAATCGCAACACAAATCACTTTTTCTTCTCTTGAAAAATGATAGTGAGAAATGATTTGAAAATTCCTTTTAAACATATTCCTCACCGTAATAAATGCTCCACCATTAGGGCGTAAACCCTAATTTGCTTGTTACCATTTCCAGTCTTCTACCAAACGACAGGTATCACCTACTAGTTAAGGTCTTTTACCGGTATAAACCGAGGGTTTGTAGTGTTTCACTATTTTCTCCCCCTAAGCTTTTTTGATGCTTAGTTTTTTAGTTCCGATATTTCCACACTAGGTGCAGAAACCGATTCTTCTTACAACACTACTAGTTTCTTCTTCTAGGTTTTGTTCATATCCATTTGAATAGTGTCAATATCAATCTTTCCTTTCAGAGTGACTGGTATGTCATCCAATATGTTATTTCTTGTTCTACTAAATCTAGTAATGTGGCCTAGTTTTGTTTCAATGATAGCAGACCATTCCAGGTGCTCTCGAAGGCCTATTATTCATGTTACCATTCTTCCTCCTACATGTTGTAGCAGTGTGACCATGATCATGATAGATCAAATAGTTTTCTCTCCATCTGGTTAGCACTTGATAGCCACTGCTTCTTGACTAATGATTGAAGGCATTAAACTAGTTGTGATTCCGGTTCACAAATGGCTCAGGACCAACTCCTTGAGTCCTCTGAGGATATCTTCCAGTGTTGTTCATAACAGACCTGCATTCAGATGCTCTATGCCCAAACTTGTTGCATGCATAATAGTTACCATTGAATCTATAAGATCTAGGCATATCATTTAGAACATAAGGAAAATTATTGTAAGCCTTACTCCTACACACATTGGCAGTATGTCCTTCTTTAAGATAGTTAAAGCAAATAGGTATAAACTTTTGCTTATCTTTATCCTTTGATGTCAGTTGTTTCTTTGATGCTCCAACATTTGTACTAGAGGTCTCACCTTCCTCATGACCAGAATAACCAATTCCATCAATATTCTTGACAGGTTTGGCAAATTCAAGCTTTTGCTCTATCTTAATAGTACTCTTGTTGAACTTAGCAAGTATTTCCTTTGACTCAGAGAGTTCTTTGGAAATAGTAGCATTTGTTTCCATTAGGTTTTCATTCTTACAGATGGCAATGTTCAGTTCTCCTTGCATATCTTCCTTTTCCACTTTTCTCACATGGAGTTGAGCAGTTAGGGCACTGATCTCTTGCTTCAGCTTGGAGTTTTCATGATCTTTGTCTTTGACTAGATCTTCAGCTTTCCTCCAGTTCTCAAGCTCTTCACACATTCAAATAGCTAGTCCTTCCAATTCTTTTCTCAGATTGGAATTGGATTCATTCAACTTTTCTACTTCTTGGATTAGGGCTTCCATGTCTACTTCATCAGAAGAACTATTTTTAGATAGCTCCATTAGCTTTTTAGCATATTCTCTCCTTTTTGCTTGAGATGCCTTATATTTGATCATAAGATCATCATAGGCTTGCCCAGACTGAGTGAGTCGCTAAGTAAGTTCCCTCAATGTGTATTCCCCCATATCTCTTTCCAAGTGGTTAAACTTGTAGAAAGGTTGGATTTGATACTAATTGATGAATACTAAGAGGGGGGGGTGAATTAGTATGCCTAAAATTTGTGTACTAAAACACTTTGCTAGACTAATAGTAAACCTGTAAAATAGTTTAACAGACAAATCGGTTAGCACACATGCCAACCAAATAGAAAATAATGCATTGACCCACAGAAGAAAAAACACCATAACACAAGAGATTTTGACATGGAAACCCAAATGGGAAAAACCACAATGAGATGGAACTCACAAGTAATTATCTACATAATAGGAGCCAGACCGGTTAAGGTCATACAATGTTCTTTACCAAAACAGATCCTGTTAGGAATCGCAATCTTTGTTAGGAGATAAGTCCAATTAAAGACTACATTGCTAAAGGATTTTATGTCCATAGATGTGAACCACCTTGTTAGAGGATTTACAAAAGGCTTTTGGGCCTACCCGATTAAGGGCTTCAGACTTGTTGAAGATGTGAGTAATCAACAAGTGAGTGATCTAGCTAATAGCACAGATTGCTTGGTTAGATCCTTGATAACTCTTTCCTAATGCATTCCAGCATTACTTCAGTCTTCTACACATTCACACTCTCTCTAACTCATCAACCACCTTAAACCCCAGCAACAACATAAAACCCTAGATATGATGTCCTTTTAAAGGAATCTGATTTCATGTTGGTCCAATAGGATTACAATACAATTTCCTAGGTTCAATGTATCTAGACATATTCTATAACATGACACAAAAAGCACTGTTGAAGTGTTGGCATCATCAAACAATCTATGGATGGTAACTCATCACAAAATGTTGGTTGGTAACTCATCATAGAGTATTACCAGTTCATACAAAATACCAGCTGCCGGTTTGACAAAAATGAAGATTGGGAAATATTTGTTATGCCGCTTCATTCCTTCATACTGCTTGGGGTCTTCATACCATTTCAGATTGGTAAACACTTTCTACAAAACACTGATAGTCTAAGGACTATAATGCATCATACCGGTAGGAACAAATACCGGTGGGAACAAATACCGGTGGAGATTTAACTTATTCATACAAAAGTGACCTCAATGCAAGTGTGTGTCCATCAATGACAATCACATCATAATCATCAAAAATGCCAACAGGGTATTTAATATGGATGATAGAAACCCATTCATTAGACTCCATAAGGGCTCTCCACAATTGTTTAGCCAATAGGGCTTTATTAAAATCTCGGGTATGACTAATGGCAAGACCTCTAAGCTTCTTCGGAAGGAAAACTTGATCCCAGGAAGTAAGATGAAGGTGATTTTTGGATTCCATACCTATCCACAAAAAATTCTTTTGAATTTTCTCCATCCAATCCATAAATTTTGTAGGAATTTTAAAAAGGGTCACAGCATAAACTGGCAGATTTTGTAGAGAAGCTTTAATCAACTAGAGCTTACTAGCTTGGCATAGAAGAGTATATTTCCATCTAGCAAGTTTGTTTTGAAATCGATCAATCAAATTGGACCAACAAGAATCTGGAACAAGACCTGAACAAAGGGGAAGCCCCAAATAAGTATCCAGAAGGGATGCCAACATACACCCCAGAGTTTTAGTAATTTTAATATGCATGTGACCAGGAGTGTTCAAGAAGAAGATGGAACTTTTGGGGAGACTAATGCACTGACCCAAGCATTTTTCATATAGAAAAAGAAGTTTCTTCAATATTTTGGGCTCGAACACTAATCCCTTCCCCAACAACAAAGTATCATCAACAAATTGTTGATATGAGAAAATTTGAATTCTTGAAGAGGGTTGAAGACCATTGAGTCCACCCTTATGGATGTCTCTATGAATAATATTACTGAGAGCTTCTCCCATAATGATGAACAAAAATGGTGAAATGGGTTCCCCTTGCCTGAGGCCTCTTGAAGCTAAAAGGAAGCCCGACAAAGAGCCATTGATTAGCACCAAAAATTTAGGGGTGGAAACACATTGATTAACCAATTAAATAAAATGGTTATCGAAACCAAAGGCCTAAAGCATCCCGATAAGAAACCACCAGTTAACCCTATTGTAAGCCTTCAACAAATCCAACTTCCGCAAAAAACTAGGTTTCTTACTAACCAAGAGAGAGTGGATGTTCTCATGAACTAAAACAATAGAGTCCAGGGTAAAAGCACAAAATTGTGTCACGTTTCAAGCTAACTTATCATCACAAGTGAATTTAAGTAGTTCTAAATAAAAATTAATTTTAGTCAAACATATGGTGTATATAGATTCATTATAGCTAAGTTGTATCTGGGCCACAACATTTCCAATTGGAAGTGTCTAATAAATGTATATTTTATACTACTTTTGGTCTAATTACAAATTAAAAAACTCAATGTTTCAACAACTCCTACTCTTATAAATAATTTTTTTTTTGAAATGTAAAAATACCCTTTTATAGATCTATAAGTGAATTTTCCAAAATATATATCTTCTAATACTTAAATTATCTTTTATATTTTATATTTTATATTTTATTTTTATTGAAAGTAGGTCATCAATACTAAAATTTAAGGTTGATTATCTTGTCAAGGAAAAATACTAAAAGTTATTAAAAAAATTGGAAGAAAATATGATGCAGTAGAGAAAAGAATCTATGTCAAGATGATATAATTATTTTCTAATTTGGATAAATAATTAAGAAAAAATCTGCTAGGAATTGGAAAGAGTTATATTTAAGCACACGCAACTTTTCAAATTTATTGAAAAATATATATTTATAAAAAAAAGTAAAAATATATCCATGCACTAAAGTTTCAAGTTATCAATATACAAATAAAAATTCAAGAAAAAAAGGAATATTTACTTAATAAAGTGTGGTGGCTTGTGTAACTTCAATTTCAGCATTTTTTCAACAACTAAATTATAGTGTTTACTTTATAAAAAATGACATTAAAATAATTTTTTAAGTTTTTGTTAAAACTACAAACATAAAATAGACATAAGATAAATTTTATTAGTTTACATCATTTCAAAATTGAAAACATATATTTCACTTTCCATTGATTTAATTTAAAAATTTGAATCAACATTGACCATTTCCTTTATAAAAGTGTGACGCAATTTTGTACTTTTACCCTCCAAGATTTTTCCCCCCAACACAAAACCATTTTCTTGTTTCAAAATCAAAAGCTTCTCAAGTCTTAAAATGAATATTTTGGAGAAGATCTTCTAGATAGAATTGCATAAACTAATAGGTATAAACTCTTGAAAGAAGCTTGCATCTGGCTTCTTAGGAATCAACACAATGAAAGTAGCATTGAGCTCTTTTAGGAGAGATCGAGATCTAAATAATTCCTTAGCAACTTTCACAACATTCTCTGTCATAATATTCCATAAAAGTTGGAAAAAGACAATAGGAAACCTATCTAGACCTGGAACATTGTTTCCCTCGAAGGAGAAAACTGCTTCCCTAACCTCATAAATAAAGGGAATTGTAGAGAGTTCTTTATTCATATCTTGGGAAATACTTTTCAGGATCTCATTAAGAATATCTTCCTATGCCACCAGGTCTAAGGGACCATCATCAGACAAGAGAGTACAGAAGTATTGAAAAGCTTCATAACACATCTCCTCCTATTTGTCAACCCATTTATTATTGATGGAGATCCTCTTAATTTTATTGGAAGCTCTATGCTTGAGAGTAGTCATGTGAAAAATTTGGTATTTTGATGCCCATTTTTGAGCCAGATGGCTCTATATCTTTGTTTCCAATACTCCTCTTTAGAAATAATATCATGCAATTTTGTAAGGATTTCCACTTCTCTATCCATAATTTGGGGGCAGTAACCTTGATTTTGAATCTTTTGTTGAATATCATCAAGCTCCCTCTTCAAACTATCTTTCATCTAGAAGATGTTACCAAAGGAGGACTTGTTCCATTTCTAGACATTATCTTCAATATTAGCCAACTTTTTAGCCACTTTGTACATAGTCATTCCTTGAACATAGATATCCCACTATTCAACAATTTTATCATATAATACAAGGTTATGGGTCCACATTTTTTCAAATCTGAATGGGAAGGCCCTTTTCCAACTCAAGGAGGAGATACTCAAAGCAATTGGGAAGTGATCAGATCCAATCCTTGATAGAGAAGATAAATTATAAGATAAATCTATTAGCCAATCAAGAGAAATGAAACCTCTATCCAATCTTACTTGGATAAATTCCATTCCACTATGTGTATTAGACCAAGTAAACTTGGAACCACCAAGATCTAGATCTAGCAACCCTAGAGAATTGATGAAATCTAATAGGTCTTATTTACTTTCTTCAGAATCAGGGCCCCACACCTCTTTTCTAGATTTGAAATGGGGGAGTTAAAATCCTCCATTAGAATCTACTTCACATTGTTGAATAGTTGTCTATAATCACCAAAGAAGTCCAAAGAGTCTTTCTGGCATTCCTACTATTAGGATCATAGATATTGGAAATAATACATGAAGAACCATCCAAAAGATTGGTAACTCTGGTGGAAATGTGATTCAAGCTAGAAAAAACAGCCAACCCTTGAATCACCCTAGGAATCCAAAAGGTAGCAATACCCCCTGGTTCTCCATCCGCATCACAATCGTGAACACCATAATCCTTGAAAATAGCCAACTTCATTTTCATGTTTTTTAGAAGTCAATTTAGTTTCCTGTATAAGACAAATTTCAAATCTATGATCTCAGATCAAATTAGAGAGGAGATCATGCTTATGGTGGTAATTGTAGACACCTAAAATTGTCTTGTCTAATTAAATAAATATCTTTATTTATTTAATTATTTTAGCCTAATTCTTTTATTAATTAAACAAATCTTTATTTATTTAATTAATTAATTTATCCTCTTCTAGCCTTATTTCTCATTTAAATAAATACATTTATTTATTTAAATTACCCTTTTCCTAAATTAAATAAATATCTTATTTATTTAATTAATTCATTAACCATTTCTACCCATGACACATGTCATTCATCTCTTAATTCCTACACTACCCACCCTCTCATTATTTTCTTATTTTCTCTACCTACCCTTTAATCCTAGCCGACCATTTATCTTTTACACCTCTCAATTTTATTTTTCTATTTCTTATAGTGTCTTCTATATAAGGAGATGCTTCCTTCATTATCAACCCTAATCAATCTATCCTAATCATTCTAATCAAGCCCAAATACGCTTTCAAATTTTCACATGTGATCAAGCCTACTTGCAACCACATTTTTGTTCTTTGTTGAGTTCTTGTGCATACATAAAATCTGAGAACAAATATATCAAGCAAGATCAATGGAGATCCAAACCCTATTGGACATGTGATGGTATAATCTTTATGATTTCATTTGATTTGCATTGTATTAGGTAATCTTCATATGTTATGGTGGATCTTTGTTGATTGCTAGGATAGGGTTTTATGGTTGAATTCATTTATTCTTTCAATATTGTTTTATCCAACATAACCCAACACTATGCTAAAAATCATCTTGTCTCTGGAACAATATGTTGGTGCCAGAAATCAATATTTTTTCTATCTTTTCATGCAAAATAAGGTACTTTCTATTCATAATTTGTGCAAGAGAGGGATGCCAATTCCTAATAGATGCTTTTTGTGATGGTATGATAAAAGAATAAGTATCTGGTAGATTACTGAGAGGGGGGGGTGAATCTGTAAACTGAAAAATTGATACAAACTACCCAATCTCAAATTCAAAGTCAAAAGGTGAACTTTCATTGTCAAGATCAATACTCAACATCAACTGGTTAATTGTTATAACAACTTAAGAGTAAACAATTTCAATCTTGTAAACATCAAAATGCTTAATCAAATATCAACATATTTCATCTCTAAATGCTTCCAATTATCATGTCTTATCAAAATTTAATAAAATCAACAAATAAGATCATAACAACAAAAAAATTCACCAATTGACACAAATGTTTATACATGGAAAACCCAAATAGGTAAAAACCATGGTGAGATGAGACTCACAAGATAGCTATCTGAACTCTTCTAAAGTTCACCCTATTAGGAGCCAAGCTTGTTAAACATTTTACAATAAGTCCTATTAAGAATTGATCCTGTTAGGAATCACCCGGTTAAGGGATTTACAAAACGCTTTGATGAAAAGAAAAATACCCTATTAAGAGTAATCTACATAGAGGATTTGAGAATCCAAGCTAATGGATCACCTTGTTAGAGTATTTAAGAAGTAACCAAGCTTGTTAGAGATTACCTGGTTAGGGGATTTCAATTTTGTTGTAATTGTTAGAAACCAATAGGTTTTCTTGATCAGTCTGAATAGCACTACATTTGCTTGATCAGATCCTTTTAAGTTTCAATATGCTTTCACTCAAACTACAGATCCATTCTCAAGTTCGACAACCACACACTCGACTAATTTTTGCCAACACTTTGCCAACAACTTTACAAACAACTTCATCGACCTTTAATACAAATCAATTAGGTCGGTAACACATCAAAAACCTAATTCTCTCATAGAGATTACAAATAAATTGGTTCAAGTGTGACCCTTGGATTTACATAGCAATCAATACACATTCTTCAAGAAAATTTGAACTTCTCCATGATCACAGCTTCATTGGACTTTGTAACTTATCACACCCGATGCATTAAATGCAATCCACTTTTCTCTTTCCCTAGACAATCAAACAAATGAACAAACACACCAAAACAATCTAAACTTATCCTCATACAATGATCACGTGTGTCACTATCATTACCGCTATCATTATATCTTAAACCAATAAACTTGATCAGTTAGGGTTTAACAGAAAACAACTAGTAGGGTTTACCAGTTACATGGAATAGAAAGGGTTTAACTTTATACACCGGTTTACTGGTTCAACTCACAAACTTACATACCGGTTTACATTATCTTCCTCAAAGCTCTTCCTATCGGTTACAAGACAATATCAATAACAACAACAATATTAGCAATATCATAAATACCATTACCGGTTAAATTTACATCAATGACAACATAACATATCATTAATGCAATCTTCATGCAAATGCCAACATTCTATGTAAGGATTTTGTTGAAGATGTTACCCATTTATTGATTCATTGCTCCTTTGCTTAGGATCTTTGGGCCTACTTTCTTGACCTTTGGAGGATTAGGTGGTGTTTCCCTCTTAGCCTTTTTGATTGCTGGAACCAGTGGATTTGTCCTTCTATGAATCCCTCCCTTAAGGTGTTATGGAGTTTCATTCTCTCTCATATTGCTTGGGGTATCTAGAAGGAAAGGAACAAGCATATTTTTAGGGATAAAGAATCATCTACCTTCTTTGTGGTCCATCGTATCCAAAATTATATCAAGGAGAATTTTGTTTCATTTTGTCATTCTCATTGGCTTGACCCTACTATTCCTACAACTGATCTAGATTGGGATATTGTTAATAGATGACACATCAATTGGGATATTTTGTAACCTACTATGAAGATAAAGCAATCCAAACCTAACATTACTTGGGTTGCACTCCTAGAGGGTGCTTCAAAATTAATGTTGATGGGGCACCTAAGGGGAATCCTAGTGTTGGGACCTATTAAATCTTGATGGTTTAGGGTTTTTTCTCATTGCCCTTTTTTCCACTTAAGTGGAAGGGTCTATGCATCGTTAAGAGGGGCCCTTTTTATGTCTAGGCCTGGGCGGGTTCTGTTAAATTTTAATTTTTGCCTAAGTCTTATGTATTTTCCTATGTATCTATCGGTCTTCCTCAAGATCGAGCAGGTTCATGTTGATCTCACAGATGTCACTATACCACAACCCAAAAGTGCTTGATAGTTATTTGTCGTGACATGGCGACTAAGTGGTGGGACCCAATGGAAAAGGTTAAGGTAAACATTTTATCTCACATTGGCCGGAGGGAGGAGCATTTCAGTATTTATGTGCAAGGCCACATATATCTTAAGTGTCAAAGCTTATAGGCTTTTGGCAAATGGAAAACTAAAAGAGGTGGTGGGTCCCGCATGCGCATGCATCTCAAAGTGGCTTAATTTTGCAGCAAAAGGGGAGATTAACAAGCGGGCATGTTGCAGAAGATTAGATGGTGCTCGCTATACCATAGGATAAAGGTGCTCGACTAATAACATCCATGACCTGGTGAATGATGAGCTGGCAAGCCAGGTGGTGTCGAGGTAAGCATTGAGCAAGTCATGAGGTATCGTTTGGTGACACGTAGTTGATGAGGTGTCAACAAAGTGGTGAATGTGTGGTGACACCATGGCATAGGATGTAGCCACTCAGAGGGCCTAAGGGTCAACTAGATCAACAAAGATCAACGGTGATCAAGATGGATCCAAGGGTTGTCTCTATGTTGCAACATAGAAATGCTCACTAGATATCATCTGTGACTTGGTGACAAACCACTAGTAGTGAACCATGGCTGGTAGTTAGTGCAAGCGATTAAGGTAGGCGGTTCATTCTAGCGGTTAGTGGAGGTCATGCTAAGGTGATAGAGTGGAGAGCTCAGAATGAATACCCTTGCGATAGATGGCACCCAGTTGTGAACTCTAGAGCCAATCAAAGGGTGCCACATGGCAGACATGTGGCATATCATCAAGGTGAATGTCGAGTAGACCATGGCTTTGATGGATCATTGAAGGGACTCACTGAAGGCATCAGTTACATTGAAAAATAAGGGCATCGATGAAATGAGGGTGTCGATGAGTTGTGAAAGTAGTTTTTTGAATGCTCAATTCCATCGACAAAGGGCACATCGAAGAAATGTTAACTGGTTCCATCAAAAAGTGAAGGCATCGATGAAAATGAGGTTTTGATGACACAAGAAAGTGGATAGCTGAAGAGAAAGTTTGGCTAAAAGGCTGACACCGAACAAACCAAAGGAGGTGGCGGGTCCAGTGGAGATGACTTGGCAGTCCAGGTGGGTCAGGTGGCGAACTAGTGGTTGACAAGTGGTAGGCCTGACTGAACAGGTGGAGTCAAAGAGGATCTCAGAGTGAATCTAGAGGTACCACATGATGACACCATGGCATACATGAGAGCCATTTAGAGAAGCTAAAGCTCATGCAGGATAAGATGATTTGATGGTCGGGCAAGTTGATCCAACAGTTTTCGCCATGTCGCTATCCAAAGGTGCTTGCTAGCTATCCCATGTGACTTGGTGACAAAACATGTGCAGAAATTGAGAAGTAGCCTAGGCATTAAGGACCGAACAACTTGAGAGAAGATCTACATCTGTCACTATACCGCAACTGAAAGGTGCTCATCGGTTATCACCTATAACATAGAGACTGACCAAGTGGTAGTTGAGGTGGCGGTCCAGGTGGGCTTGGGGTGAGTTAGGATGTGCCATGTATTAAGGAGTAGAAGAAGAATCATGGCAGGCCCAAGTCTAGTCACAAAACTAGGTGACCATCTAGATGGATCCAAAGGCAAATCAAGATGTGCCACATGTCAAACCCGTCAGAAGAGAAAGTGATAGAGGGAGCCACCCAAGAGAGATAAGGGTTGGGCAAGCCAAGGTAGATCAACGGTGATCAGAGGGAGATCAACTATAGTCGCCATGTCATGATGGAAGATGTTCAATGGCTAAGAGGCATGACTTGGTGACTGATGAAGTGGCAGGATAGGTGGAGTCTAGAGGGACTCACGAGAAAACTAGGAGGTGACATGTGGCCAAGATCTGTGAGTGCTAATTTTTGCCTAGATATGGATTTGTCAAATATCGATGGATGGCTCTTGATTTGAGGAATCTGATTCTGTAGTCAAGTACAACCCATAGAAAGTATTTTTGGGACAATGACCTTGGGATATCAGGGTTTATTTTTCAGTCAGAAAGATTGGATTTTCTAGAGGCCAAGTGTGGTAGCGGTTAACTTTTTAATAGCCAGAGACCAGGTGGTGGGGCCTGTTTCTAAGCAGATTACTCAGGAAAGTTAAAAGGTGTGTTAGTTTCTCATGATCAGATGGTTATCACTATACCGCAATGGAAATACATCTAAACTTTAAGGGCTGCGACCTGGCGACTAAAGGAAAAGTGCTAAAAAAGAAAGCCTCCTAATCTATTTACACCAAGGAATTTTAAATATTCAAAAGAACTATCGGTAGAGCTATGCAAGTTGCATCTAACATTTCTTCAAGATGAAAATGGGTTGGTGAGAGGTATCCGAGAGATCTGCAGGGAGATTCAAAGAATATAGTGGTGCTTCACTTTGTGTTTTCTTAGGTAAAACCATCAATACTCTGGCTCGACATAATACATTGGCATTATGAAGTTGTCAGTTGTTGCAACCAATTTTGAGAGATAGGAGCCTACCCTTTCAGCTACTTCTCAACTGAATGACCAATGCATTAATGAAGCACGCATCTCAAGAAGAATGTTAGGTTTCTCCCTCAACTGCAATGACACAACAATGTAAATTTTAGAGTAAATGACTATTAGGGTAAGCTTTTTCTTCTAGGTAGTCCGAAGCTTTTGCATCCTGTTTTCTATAAAAGGATACCAATGATACCTAGAAAAGGGGACACAATTTTTGTAGCTAAACTCTGGCAAAATTTATACAAACCTTTGTCTTTGCAAATTCTGAGTCAAATACGAAGTATTTGTAACCCTCTGACAAAGGGATGAAATATATAGTCTAGAGAATTTAAACTCAGACTTGTATTGTCTTTGTGTCATTGTACTCGTGTTTATTCGATTTAAGTAATCAAGGATCACTTATTTGAATGATTTGCTAGGGATCTAATGAGGTTGTTTTTAGTCTTTTTCTCAAGGAGTAAAATATAAATATACTTGAAACAAAATCATTGATATGATTACTTTTGGTGTGGATTGGATGATGAAGTCTAGTGCAGATTAGGAGTCTGTATATGCCAGGCATATTCAGAGTTGATAGATCAAGAATTTTTTATTTGTGTATTAGTTTCTCTTATTAGGTTGCATTATGTTGTAGATGACTCTGTTGCCCAGATAAGGCACTGGTTTACCTGTTGGGTTTTTTGGTGCATTTTGTGATCCTTTTCAAAAATCAAAATCAATTTTCCATTTAGGTTAGTTGTACTGGTCAGTAATGAAAGTTTGCAGAAATTTACACTAGTTTTCTGCAAACCATTTTCTATTTTTGTGAGAAAGTAGTCTTAAAGGGTTCACCTGCCCAGGCTTTTATAAGCTTAAAGTGTAGGGGGTTTCCTAATTCTGGAACCTCATATTGTTGTCTTTATTTAAAACTTTTGTTGTTCTCATCCATTGCAGCACAGAGGCAGTAGTTATCACTTTTAAAGAGAAGAAAGAGGGGTTTTTTAAATGGAGAACAACGCCTGGGCTGGTAGGTTGTGGGGGAGTTTCTTAGGATCATGTAATGGTAGGCTTGTCTAAGTAATGGCACTACCACTTGGTACTCAGACAAACCACTTTGTTGAGGCAAATGCAACTTACATTGGGCTTCAACTTGGTATTCGTGGAGGGCATTAAAACATATGTTAGAAAGTGACTCACTAAATATCATAAATTATTTGATTAAAAAGATGCTTCCCAACTAGACAATCAAATATTTAATCTCGGAGTGCCTCATTATGATTGCCACATTGGAGAAAATTCAAATTAATCACATTTTTTAGTAGGGTAATATGCCTACAAATTACGTGGCAAATATGGGTGTGGTGTATGAGGAAATCAAATGGTGTATGACAAGGAATTCCTTCCCAATTCACTTGTGTGAGCTAACATGAAGGGATGCCAAAACTATTGTCTAATGGTCAAATATTAATGATGCCATCTTTTCAAATGGGTAAAATCATTTTTTGTAATAAGTGGAGTTGACATTCTATATTGTTCTTGGTTGTCTGGTGTTGTATCTACTGGCTTGAGTTTGGGGTTAATCTTGTGAATATCCAAATTTGTAGGGGGTACTTCTATTATGGGGCGATATAAGAATAGAATGGAGTTGTCATCATGACAGAAGTGGACTTAAATTTTGGACGGTCTTCTTGTGATGTATCTCAAAAAATTGCATGGCCATGATCCCAGGATAATGGAAGAGTTTGTGAATGGTTGGCATGCAAAAATTCCCACTTCTTATGGGAACAACACAAGGAGTTGTGGACTGAAATTCTAGATGGTCTTCTTGTGACGTATTTCAAAAAATTGCATGGCCATGATCCCTAGGATAATAGAAGAGTTTGTGAATGGTTGGCATAAAAAAATTCCCACTTCTTATGGAATGGAATTCAGAATTGATGAGTCTTTCATAGTGGAGATCATATGTTTACAAATGGAAAGAAAAAAGTTCTATAGGGAGTGGAAGGCGACGAAGGAAGCCCTATTGGTTTTCTTCAACAAGCAGAGCGAAAGGACTAGAGTGAAGAAAATGGGCGACAAGGGCTAAAACAAGAAATACCTCATGACTCTTTGGGCAAATATGATGGAGACTATAATGAGGCACATCACTTTGGATGGCCATTTTGCCAACACTTTTTCCTATCATTTTACCATTTTAATTAATTTTAGGCATGATAGGAAAATTTCTTTGATGTTTTATTTACTTTCCTCACTTGATAATAGTCTTTCAAATTGTCATGCCCAAAATTTAGGGCAAAAACGGAATAATTTTTTTTTTTTTTTAATACTAATTAATTAACAAGTTCGCTAACATGACATGCACTAATGTATTTTCCATATCTATACTCGAGCTAATTCTGATCCAAACCAAGTATCGAAATTAATTAAATTTTATCTGCGAAAAACTAAATGATTTAATTTTATTTTCACAAGATACCTAGTCAATACATTAATTAAATCACACTCATTAAAAATAGAAGATGAAGATAAATTTAATTTCCAGTAAGACTATATAGTCTAAAATCCATTTTTAAATAAATAACTATAATAATCATTTAAAGTGTCATTTAATTTAGATAATTTAATTTACACGGGCAAAATTAATTATGGGTAGCTATTAATCGACTTTAGAAAGCTAATTAAAGTTTGTTTTTCTAGCATCCATTCTAACCTCAAATGAAAGGTGCTTAAATTATTCCCTTTTAAATCCCAACTTAAAAGTAAATACTCTAATTAAATTAACTAAGACAAAATTAGGTATCTACCACACTAAATAAATTTTTAAATATAAGGTTAGGCTTTATTCAATAAATTTTTCCCAACTTCCTATTGAATATCACATATGGGTATTTAAACATTTGTATCTACATATAAAGACTTACCCAAATATATATATATATTAGCCTTTTAAAAGGTTTTCCAACTTAATAGCAAATAAGCCCTTCAAACCCTAATTAGGAATTTTTTAATATAAACTGGCCCTAAGTTACTCTTTTATTTGATTTATTTATTACCCTAGCCCTACCCGGGCTAGGGTTTAATATATATATATATTTTTTATTAGTATTTTAATGCAGGGCCGAAACCCATCGGCAGCGGCCATGGAAATTTTTGCTGGGTTTAAGGGAGCGATGGGGGCGACGGGGCACCGAGGGTGCCACTGTGTGTCCACTAGTGGCGGCGCAGCACCACTATGTGTCCACACAGTGGGAGCAACTGCGGCCCACACCATGTGTCCACACAGTGGGAGCCGTAGCGGCCCACATTGTGTGACCACATAGTGGAAGCTGCGGCCCGCACTGTGTGTTCACACAGTGGAAGCCGTGAGGCCAACCACTGTGTGTACACATAGTGGGGTCCGCGGCCATACAAAGAAACCCCCTTTTTTTTTAAGTTAAATTTTTATTTATTTATATATATATATATATATATATATATATATATATATATATATATATATATATATATATATATATATATATATATATATATATATATATATATATATATATATATATATATATTTTAAATAGATATATTTATATATATATATATTTATATATATATATATTTATATATATATATATATTGATATACATCCTTTTTTTTATATATATATTTAGATATATATATATATAAATAAATACAATACATTTTATTTTATATTTTTTTTTAAAAACAAACTTAGTTAAAATGAAATACATGTAAACTGTCTTAAAACTATATTTGTATGAACTTATAAATTACATGCGGCATCCATTTAAATAAATAGGCTCTAGTATTTTAATTTAAATGAAGAGGATATAGATGGAAAAATGATTTTTTTCAAAACTTCATTCTACTATATTGTTTTTACAGAAAACAAAAATAATTAGTTTAATTTTTTTTTGTTATAAAATATGCATGCAAATCTAACTTATGTCTTTTCTATTTAATTTTCATTTTGAATGCCTAAGAATAAAATAATTTTCCTACTAATCTATTCATCATAGCACATCGAATAAACTTTATTTCTGAACTTAGGGAATCCTAATTTAGGAATACATTATTCTGTTCTGCAAAAATATATTTATTGATTTTGCAATATTTACTGTATTAAATAGATATTTTTATTTAAAATCTAACAACAACTACAACTCAACTTTCTACAGTTAAAATGAATACAGTTTCACAGCTAAAGCAAAACACAGAATTAAATAAAACTGATTTTTTTCATATTACATAGACTATTGCGTGAAATTCAAAGGTAATTCTTTTCAAATAGAAAATAGAAATACATCTAGCTTTTTACAACACTAAATATATTCTACAAAATTTACAAGATGTTTCTTTATTTATCTACAATAACAAATCTCATGTCTATATTTCAAATTTACAACTTGCCTCTCATTTCAACAAATGAGGGTATATTTCTCCTTTTAAAACTAATAATTACAACGGCACATAAATTTCTGTAATGTTAATTTATGCAACCTTCACTTGTCCTATTCTTTACTCCCAACATCCTGTATAATAGTTTACAAATATGACCATGGAATGCACACCTCCAAGCCTAGGCTAACTGGTAGCCACCCCCGAGCTCAGAGAACCAAGCCCTAGATGGGTAACAAACATGCAAACACATAGAAGATAGAAACACACAGATTTCAAACACACCCCCAACTTGGCTACACTGCACCACACTTTGGTGATGACCTTTTCAAGGGTGGTAGTGGACCAATACCCTGAGGAGAACTGCAAGTATGGAAAACATGTAGCCACCTCATGGTACAACAAATATATCAAGAATTTCAACCCCTTATTCCTTATGCCCCCCAAAGAATTCTAGCCTGATATCCCTGCTTATGACCCCCATTGCACAAACAGGCCATGCAGTAAGGGTCACACAAAATCCCTTGTGATCGCTCTCAAAACGAGAGTCTCTCACTCAAGGGTTGTCACTGCTACCACCCAAAAGATCCTCCTCTCTCCTAAGAGTATGAGGTCTTGAGAAAACTCTCAAAAACATAGACAAAACATGATGCAAAATAGCAAATGAAATTCCTAAAAAGGACATACAAGAAAACAAATTTCTTACACCAATATACTTTCAAACACATGCAAAGAAAAGAAGTCATTTTAAAGAATAATGAAACCAACCTTAATCTACCCAAAGGTAGGATAATATTTGAGGAAGAGCTGCCCAAATCCACAGATCTTCTTCTTCTACCCTTAGCCAAATTTTCTATTCAAATCTATTCTATTCTTTTCAAAAAAATTCTCTTGTCTCCAAAAATGGAGAGTGGGTGATTACCCTCAAATTTTCAAATTCTTGCTTAAGAAGCTCTTTCTCTCAGTTCTCACAAGTTTCTAAAAACTAAAGAGAAAAGTAAGACAGAATGGGAAAGATAACTCTCATTCGAATAGGAAGGTTTACAACTAGGTTCCAACTTCTAATTTCAATTTTCGCACAACTCAGAAAAGCTAAATTTTAGAATGTCAAAAAGGTCACTTAGGAGTAGAAACTTGCCTAAAATCACCCCTAACCCTTAGGTATACCTTATGGGCTTTAGGAAACCCTATTAAACTACCCCTAGGTGTTTATTTAACCCATTTTAAACCCCTCTGAAGTTTATTTTCGGGTCAAACATATGTTGACCTCTCCAAAGATTCTTTTCCCAAGGTATTTATGACATCACGTTACATTATTTGAAAAAGCTATAGTTGAACACTTTCCCACCAAGAGACAAAAATAAAACATTTAAACTTAAATCTGCACGTGTCAAGTGACACAATAAAACACTTTTACAATTTAAAACATGAAATCGTCTCTTGTGGATTTTACACAATAAATTTAAATAACACTTAATACACATGCAACATATACTGTTATGAATAAAATACAACACAAACAAGGTGTTGTCTCTCCAAATAGACAACCTCTGGCTTACGAACATACATAAGTCTAGGTTTGGTTCTCCGTAAATTTCCATGATCACATGGATAACTTCCTGCGCATCTCAATTTACACATTAGTACTTTCAAATATCCACATATAATATGATTTAAAGGAATAACAATACACATCATCACTTGCATACAATTTACATCTGAACAGATTAAATACATCTTTAATAAAGCAATTTCACATAAGCAGTTTATCCTAATTCACATAAACTAAACCATACATCATAGTTCTATTTTCATAGTAAAGTCCTGCAAATTCAATAACGACATTTATCATCACAATATCATCTTATCTAACAATCATGTAGTGTTATAACTCATAAAGCATATAAGTAAATCATCAAAATATAGCTATGTTATCCAAATCCTGAAATCATATTGTATGCGGGAAAAGTGGGCTTATAAAATTCAATATGTGAAAATATTATTAAAAACTAGTCCACACACACACAGAGGACTTCTTGGTGCAAGCTATCGAGTAACGTAGTATTACTTAGCTTCCCAAGGAGGGTCCCATGGTTCTCTATCTCACAATGTCCCTCAAACCAATGTTTTTGCTCTCAGATCACTGAGCAAAATGGTTTAGGGATGGCAAATATGAGAACGAGAGATGCTTTTGATTGATTTTAGTATGACATGTGTTGTAAGCTATGTATGATGCTAAAATGCAATAAACTAAATGATAAGATGACAAGATTAGTATGAATACTATCCTAGCATACTATATTTAGTCTATGATTGAACTAAAATGATAAAGAAAGTAATCTAAACATGCATATTTAGTCTAATTCCTGATCTAAAGAGAGGCTAAATGATGAGCATATATGAAATGAGAAAGCTTGAAAGAATTTGAGCATAAGTGTAATGCTTCAAATTTTAAGGATGATTGTTAAAAATGGAGGAATGAGAGCTCTATTTATAGCATAAACAGGGCAATGGATGGTCAGGATTGAAAGATTTAATCAAGGGCCAAGTTTGAAAGTTGGGGATCTATGTGCACAATTTGCACCAGTGACATGGTGACAAGTGTCAACATAAGATTGGGTTGAAAGAAGAGGTTGGAGGCATTAAAGGCCTGAGAAGACCTCATGGTTATCTAAAGGCTAAGGGTCAAGTCTAAATTAAGATTATCCACTGGAGTAAGAGTTAATCCAAGGATAAACCTTTGTGCAAATGATTAAGAGATAATCATAGTCAAAGCATTAATGGCCTGATGAGACCTTTGGGTTGGGTAGAGGTTGAGTCAAAACAAATGTTTTAACCATGTGGGAGAGTTTGAATTAACCATTAATGGTTATTGGAGACTTTGGGGATTAAGTGGTTGAAGGTTGGAAGCCTTCAATGGTTTTCAAAGACTTTAAGGGTTTTGGTGGTTGAAGGTTGAAAACCTTTAATGGTTATCAAGGACTTTGGGCCATTTGAGAAGTGACCTCCCTTTACTTAGGGATGTGACAAAGTTTAGAGGGGGGTTAGGTTAATTAGAAGCGTTTAGAAGATTCTAGAAGGGATTAGGAAGGGGTTTGGGATTTTGCAAGTGGATGGGGGATAATAGGATTTAATTGAATTAATTGATTTTCATTCAATTTGGTTGTAATTTGGGGAAATTAAATAAATTAGATTTATTCAATTTAGGATAACTATTTAATTAAATTTGAATTTAATTAAAAGTGGCTAGGGGGATTTAATTGAATAAAATGATTTATTCATTAAATGGTATAGTGAATTTTATTTAAATAAATTGAATAATTTATTTAATAAAATAGAAGAATGTGGATAATTTAATTAAATTGGATTTGATTAAATAGAGAAATGAACATAAAATATTCATTTAGGAATGTGATCATTTTTATACGTCTACATTTTGCCCCTCTTTGAAGTGATGTGTGTGCACATGTTATTTTAAAGAAAATGATGTCCTATCATGATTTATGATTAAATGCAATTTTTGTGTTGCTCTTTTGATTTGCCAGTCGTGCCCCAGATTTGATGTGATGCCCCAGATTCGATATTTGATGTGTGATGCCCCCTCGGGAGATGAATCAAATTTTTTTTTTGAAAGAAAATTTTAATTTTAATTTGATGAAGTTCGTATGATGTGTATGATGTCGTGCATGTAAAAGGTGTGCAAATTGATTCATCTCTCGATAAGTTACAACTCTTTTGGTATAGGTGAGACGGCGACCATATTACAGGTCCAGTTGGCTAACCCTAATTTTATTTTCCTCTTATAAAAAGGGAAAAGGGCTCAAATTAGGTTCATTTGTGCTTTGTTGACTTGTGAAGAAAGAGAATTTGCTCTTGGAGAGAAAATGCCTATTCCTTATCACAGACACCGTTTCGAGCGCATCCGGAGATATCGGAGACCTACAGCGTGTGGACCACCAGTAAGTCAACGTTTTGACCCCTTTTGGATTTTTCATTTTATCGTTTTTAGGTGTTTTTTGAATTTTTAAAGTTCAACCTTTTCGGTTTAGCACGTCTAAGGCTTAATTTAGCACATATGAAGTTTAGAGTAGTGCATCGAGTTTAATTTAGAGGTCGCGTAAAAAAAAAATAGGCTAGCACATAAAAGTATTAGGTTAGCGCGTGCAGGTAGAATAATGCAGAGCAGCTGTCGGGTAGCGCGTTGCGTCAACAAGGTAGCGCGTAGGTATGACCTAGCGCATAAGGGGTGCAGGGGTTCGCATAGGGAAGGGGGTTTAGCGCGTAGCTATAACCTAGCGCATAGGGCTGAAAGGGTAGCGCTTAGGAAGGGTAGATTAGCGCGTAGGACTAACCTAGCGCATGGGGTGGGTTAAGTAGCACGTAGGAAAAAAAATTTAGCGCGTAGACGGTATCTAGTGTATAGGTTAGATAGAATAGCGCATAGGAGAGACAGCCTAACACGTGGGGGTGTTTTAGCGCATTGAAGGTCTGTTTTAGCGCATCCAAAAAATTTTGTAGTTTTGGTCAAGCTGAAAATTTGTTTTTGTTTGCCTGTTGTGTTTTGATGAATTTATCCAAGATGAGTATTTGTATAACTTGTTTTGATGTGCAATTTTCCAAGTTACATATAGATATCAAGCTATTGTATTAATCAGAATATGATGTATTTGCGTGGTCTGTTTCAGGTTCAATGTGTTGGAAACTTGAGTTGTTTTACAGGCTGATATGAGTGGGAAACTTGAGTTGTTTTACAAGTTTATGTGATTTTGGTACTTGAGTTGTTTTACAAGTTTTGATATGGTTTTTGAAAACTTGAGTTGTTTTACAAGTTGATATGAAATGATAGGATTTTGAACTTTGTTGTAGATGAGCAAAATTGTTTCATGTTTTTGATGTAAGTTTGATTTTGATATCGTTGTGTTGATGTGGAAATTGATATTGGATATGTTTGGTTTGTTGATAGGAGCGATTGAGTATTATGTAGTCGAGGGAGAGATTCCCGAGACCATGGATGCCGATACCACGTCTGTCACAAGCAGATTTGGACATTATAGAGAAATGTGGATTGACCTCACTTTTGGATATGTCTCGGTTCACTATGAACCGAGGACTTTTGATAGCATTGGCAGAGAGGTGGCATAGCGACACGAACACCTTTCATTTTGCTACTAGAGAGATGACCGTGACACTGGAGGATTGCTACCGGATTTTGCGCATTCCTGTGGTAGGGGCATTGTTACCTTACAAGCAGTCAGAGGAGGGTGGCACAGAGGCACTGCGCCATATATTTCATGATGAGACTGTCTGTGGATATGAGATCCCCTGGCAGGAGTTTTTGGATTTGGATTATGCACCACTGCCATCTGTATTGGCAAGATTCATTGGGGGATTCCTTTGTCCTGATCGCAGGTCAAAGGGATTTTCAGTGGGATGGGGGCTGGTCTTGGAGCAGATGGTCACACAAGGCCGAAGATTTTCATAGGGGTCAGCGATGCTGGCCCATCTTTACAGGAGCCTGCATGAGGTAGTATACCTCGGTTACAGTAGCTTATCAGCTGACATGACATTATTACAAGTATGGTGTTGGGAGCACATTCCAGTAGCGAGGCCACTGGCAGATAGAGACAGGCCCGTAGGTGCTACATATGCCTACAGATATAGAGGCCTAGTTGTTCAGCGTAAGATGGGAAAACTAGAGCACTGGAGGAGAGTCTTTGATGATATAGATATGGTCACCTGGAGATCGTATACAGGTTGCGAGGTATGGGTGGAGGATGGGATAGAGATGCCTTTTGTTTTCATGATGAGGTATCTGATTGGGAGGACCCCGTTTGTTATTGAGCGGTTTTTGGTGACTTGAGTTTTGCGGTAGTTCAAGCGGCAGTAGGGGATTCTACAAGGAGCATACTTGTATGCGCGGCGGCAGCAGGATGTGGCCGATTGGGGGCCGACTATTGATAGTGCCATTGCTATAAAGGAGTTCACAGGGCTGGCAGGACAAATCTAGGACTATGCCCTAGAGATACAGGATACAGGTATGACAGACGAGTTCGCCCGTTTGTTTGCTGCGCGGGCAGTGGCGAGGATCTCAGATCCCGAGGAGATGAGGCCAGCATTTGATTCAGATGGTGAGAAGGGGGGAGATGATGGGGATGATGGAGATGACGGAGATGATGGAGGAGGTAGAGGAGCCAGAGGGAGGCGGAGTGGTAGAGGTGTGGAGAGAGCTGTACGGCAGGGGAGGATTGAGAGAGGGAGAGGAGGATTGGCCATCAGAGCCGGGAGAGAGGGGAGAGTGACAGAGGTGCTAGCGGCAGTGGGGGTGAGGAGGAGGTGGTTAGACCAGCACAGAGGAGGAGGGTAGATATACTCCCACCTCCAGTACCTAGGACAGGCCAAGTGGGAGGGGTGGCTCAGCACAGGTACCGCTGTGGGTTCAAGTGCCAGGGCATGTAGAGGATGCATAGATCCGGACCTTGTAGATTACAGTTCAGCAGCTGCAGCCACAGATTTTGACATATCAATGACAGATCTCGCAGTTGACCGCTGAGAGAGATACTGAGATAGAGTGGCGAGGTCGAGCAAAGGAGGCTTTGGCGACTGTGCAGAGAGCAGCGGCGGGTGGTCCATTGAGAGACACCCTTAGAGAGCTGACACAGAGAGTACAGGAGGCGAAGTATTATAGGTAGCATTATGAGGCTGCAGTACCCAGAGATTAGCATGTAGAGAGCTTTGCACAGTCGAGATCGAGTCGATCTCGAACTACTAGGACACGATCTGAGAGCCGAGGTGTGACTGGGCCGGCGAGACAGGACCCTCCTGGAGATCTAGGGGTGAGTGTATCTGGAGCGAGACAGGACCCTCCTGGAGATCGAGGGGCGGGTGCATCTAGAGCAAGACCATCTCTGTCCGAAGATAGTCATACTTGAGAGACAGGGTCTCTGTTGTATTTTTGGATCTTTTGTATATTTTGTACTGGACATAGTGTTGAGACACATCTTGTAGATTTTGATCATTTTTTGAGATATATATATAGCACCATTTTTGATCGATGTGATGTGTTTATGGATGCATGTTATATGAGTTTTTTTTTTTTATTTTTTTATTTTTTTTATTTTTTTTATTTTTTTATGATGCAATATATGCATGATAAATGCTTTTTATATGCTGTGAGATGTATCTTGAAAATGAGATGTATGTTTTAATATGCTGCTACATGTATCGTGATATGTAAATAATGTTAAATGATATGTAACTAATTATAAAATGATGTGCAACCAATTTGTAAAATGATGTGCAACTAATTATAAAATGATATGCAACCAATTTGTAAAATGATATGCAACTAATTATAAAATGATATGCAACCAATTGTAAAATGAAATGTAACTAATTATAAAATGATATGCAACCAATTTGTAAAATGATATGCAACTAATTGTAAAATGATATGTAACTAATTGTTTTTGGAGCATCTCTCATTCTGTATTTGCCATCCGATATAACCATTTATTTGCTTTCTTTGTAAATATCATCATGGAGCATTTATTGATTTTTGGGATATGTTGAAAATTTATACAAGCATAATGGTATAATTGAACCATAATGACCTGAGTAAAATTTATATGATTTTTAATTTTGCAAGATAGCACAAGCGTCAAGGTATAATTGAACCAAGACGACTTGAGTGCGTATTATGTAATATACAAGAGTAGATCATTTATATGCATGAAATGGAATCAGGCCTTCAGTGATATGTAATGTATCATGTCTCGAGGCAAATATTCACACAGTACAAGGAATCGTCTCCTAGACAGAAGACCAAGAAAATATTGGAAGTTCCTCATGATCTCTAGCTTTGAAGCTTTTTATGAGAGAAGGAGAAGATTCCAACAATTTAAAAAGTTCAAAATGCAAAATAATCAAGACTTTTATGCGATAATGCAACATTTAGTACTTCAAAAAATCATCCATCCTTGAGATTCTTGTGTATTGTTTTTGTTTTGATTGTTGTGATGAAGTGTAGTTGTGTTTGTTGGATGTAATGCGTCTGAGTTTTACAATAGTGGGAATGTCTTGAATGTTTGCAAGTGTTTGAATCAATTTAATGCCCCTAACTGAGTGTACCTCTGGATATGATTATGTACAGTGATTTCCAAGCCATAGTGGAATGCGATAAGAGAATAGATACAGATGGATAACTCAGGATAGTGACTACGCTAAGTATGTCCTGAATGGATATATGCTAAGTGTTGGGCGATGGCTGATAGTGTTTTGATATATAAAATGGCATGGATATAGATAAAGGAGCCGTTCTTTCACAAGGGTGCTTGTTTACCAGGTTTTCACCATTTGTTTTTATTGTACTTTGTATTTTTGCTTTTTTTGGATTTTTTTTTTTTTTTTTTTTTGATTTTTTTGTTTGTTTTTGGCTTTTTCCGTGCACTAGGCTACCTTAAGTATAGTACTTCTTCAGATGAATGCTGTTAGTTGGATCATCGAGCACATCTCCTTCAGAATTTGTTAGCTGATAGGCACCTGATCCATAGACTGATATGATGACATAGGGACCCAACCAGTTAGGTTCAAATTTCCCTTTCTTTTCTCTATCTTGTTGATTTCTTGGATTTTCTTTGAGGACTAGATCACCAACCCTGAAGTTGTGAGGAATGACCTTGTGATTGTAGCTCCTGCACATGCGTTGCTGATATGCTTTGAGATGAGTATAAGCATGTTGGCGTCATTCATCTAATAGTTCCAGTTCTTGCAGTCGGTTAACTCGATACTCTTCATCGGGGATTAAACCTTTCAAAGAGACTCTAAGAGATGGAATTTCTACCTTCAAGGGTAAAATAGCCTCGGATCCATATACCAATGAATATGGTGTCGCTCCTGTAGGTGTGCGGATGCTGGTCCTGTATGCCCAAAGTGCTGAATTGAGTTGTACGTATCAATCTTTGCTTGCATCATTCACTGTTTTCTTGAGTATTTTTAGGATTGTCTTGTTAGATGCTTCTGCTTGACCATTTCCCTGTGGATAGTATGGTGTAGAAAACCGATGTTGGATTTTGAATTTTTCACATAGTTCTTGTACATCTTGGTTTTTGAAAGGTCGTCCATTATCTGTAATGATTGAACTTGGAATACCATATCTGCAGATCACATAATTTAGGATAAAAGAGGCAATTTGTTTCCCGGTCACTGTGGTCATGGGAACTGCTTCTATTCATTTGGTAAAGTATTATGTGGCAGTTATAATGAACTTGTGTCTATTTGAAGATGAAGGATGTATTTTGCCAACCAGGTCTAGTCCCCACTGACAAAAGGGTCAGGATGTTGTAAATCGCTGCAGTTCCTATGCTAGTGCATGTATCAGATTGCCATGGATCTGGCATTTAGGACATTTCTTGGGGAAATGATATGAGTCTTTCTCCATTGTAGGCTAGTAGTATCCCATTCGTAGAAGTTTTTTAGCAAGAGTAGTGCCACTGGAATGTGTACAACAAATACCTTCATGAAGCTCGTGTAAAGCTGAATCGGAATCATTACAATCAAGACAACGAAGAAGAGTACCATCTAGACCTCGACGATATAAGGTATCAGCGGTAAGGGTGTAATGGGTAGCTTGTCGGATAAAGTTATGTTTTTGGTTACGAGATTGGTCAATGGGTAAGATATTATGCTTGAGGTAGTCATATATTGGTCCATATAACGGAGAATCTGAACCGGTCAAGGCATATATAACCTAGGATTCAGAGTGGTCATAGGTGGGAGAGAACAGTTGCTCTACCAGGAACTCATAACGACTTTGTTGTTCTGGAATTTGTAGTAATGAAGTGATCGTAGCCATTGCATCGGCTGCTTTGTTGTTCAACCTTGGTATTTGTTCAAAGGTGATGTGCACAAAATACTGTTTGAAGTCATCCACCATCCGTTTGTAGGGTAGTAACTTGTCATCCTTTGTCTGATAGTTGTTGTTGATTTGATTGATGACCAGTTGTGAGTCTCCATAGACTTTTAACTCTGTGATTTTCCATTCGACAGCCATTTTGATGCCTATGACCAATGCTTCATATTCAGCCACATTATTTGTACATGGAAACATAAGCCTATATGATCTTGGCATAGTGTGTCCTTCAGGAGTGATGAATAGAATGCCAGCCCCTGAACCATGTTGTGTATAGGATCCATCAAAATATAGGGTCCATTATTTGGATGAAAGAGCAAAAACGTCCCTGTTTGGAAATTCGATGTCCATGGTTTGTTTTCTTGGTAGCGGTGCTTCAGCCAGTTGATCCGCAATTGCTTGTCCTTTGATGGCTTGTCTTTCTATGTAGTGGATGTCAAATTCACTGAGAATTATGACCCATTTAGCCAATTGGCCTATGAGAGTTGCCTTGCTAAGTAGATACTTGAGAGGATCAATTTTTGCCACTAGCTTTATGGTGTGTGCTAGTATATAATGTCGGAACTTCTGAGATGCAAAAACCACTGTTAGGCAAGCCTTTTCAATGAATGTATAATTGAGCTCATAACCATTCAATGTTCTACTGATGTAATATATGGCGCGTTCCTTTCCTTTTTGATCTTCTTGTGCCAATAGTGCCCCCAGTGAAATATATGTTGTTGAGATATATAGTATAAGAGGCTTTCCTGCAATTGGTGGTACTAGAACCGGTGGATTCATCAAGTACTATTTAATTTGGTAAAAAGATTCTGCACACTTTGTCTCCCATTTGAACGGTACATTTTTGTGTAGTAAGTGGTTAAATGGCAAGCTTTTATCTGCTAGTTGAGCGATGAATCACCTGATTGATTGAAGTCATCCTTGTAGAGATCTAAGTTGACTGATATTCTTTGGTGGTGGCATGTCCATGATGGCTTGTACCTTTGCTGGATCAACTTCAATACCTTTAGCTGAGACTATGTAGCCCAGTAACTTTCCTGATGTAACCCCGAAGACACACTTCTTAGGGTTGAGTCGGACTTGGAATTTCTGCAACCGATCAAAGATCTTTGTTAGGATGTCGAGATGTTCAGCTCTGGTGAAGGATTTTGCTAGTAAATCATCCACATAGTCTTCCATAAATGTGTGCATCATATCATGGAATATGGTTGTCATTGCTCTTTGATAATTTGCTCCCGCATTCTTTAAGCCAAAAGGCATAACATTCCAACAGTACATTCCCCAAGGACAGGTGAATGTTGTTCTATCTTGATCTTCAGGAGCTATTTTGATTTGATTATAGCCTGAGAAATCATCCATTAATGAGAGCATTGCATGGCCTACTGTGATATCTACAATTATATCAATACTTGGCAGAGGAAAGTCATCCTTTGGGCAAGCTTTGTTGGCATCCCTTAAGTCAGTGCATATTCTGATACTACCATCTGGTTTTGAGACTGGAACAATGTTAGAAATCCATTCTGCATAGTCAATAGGTTGAATGAATCTGACATCTAATAATTTCTTCAATTCAGTTTTGACCATGAGTGCCACCTGTGGATTCATCCTTCGTAGCTTTTGCTTGACTGGCTTGACTCCTATAGAGATGGACAAGTGATGCATGATTAAGTGTGGATCAACTCTAGGCATATCAGCATATGACCAGGCAAAGTAATTTGCTGTCCTTTAAAGACGATGATGAATGTCGATCTTTCCTCCTCTGTTAGAGATTCTGCAAGGTGAATGTTTCTGGCTGCTTCTGTGGTACCAATGTTGATTGATTGAGTGGGCTCAATCAATATGGGTGATCACTCATGAAAATGTTCAGGAAGAGTGTCAAGCCTCCCATTGTTAGGTGCCTTAAAAAGGTTTTCACCCTCAGATGCGTCCTTTATTTTTACTTTTTTGGGATCTATAGCTGCCATTAACTGGTTTTCAGCATTAGATTCTTTATTTGATTCATTTTTGCAACTGAGGGACTTGGCATTCCCTAATTGACAGATATTGTCATTTTGTTCATTGGTAGAGCCTGTTTCGGGATTTACTGTACATAGGTAATGGATAATAGATTCATCATCTGGAAAAATTGGTATATCATGGGTCTCAGGTTCATTCCAGCCGATGAGATCAGGGAAGACAAGCGGTAAGGAATCGTTGGGCGGGTCAAGTTCGGCTACTGTAAGTGTTAGGATAGAGTTGTCATTGTGATAGGTCTTGGTTTTAAAGAAGTCTAGGGTTTCATTGAGGTCTTCGATGGTATCATCTTCTACATAGACTTGTTCGTTATATTTTCGTTCACTTTCCTGAACGTCATAGATATGTTGTGGTCCAAATTCAAGAGGTCTATCTTCTGCGTTATGTTTTTCTTGAGAAATGGATATGAAATCAGTATCATCTGGGATATTTGTAGTAGTATCAGAGCAGGTACCCCATTCATATTCATTTGAATCTGTCTCATAGGCATCATCCCAAATTCTATCTGTGCTGCAAACAGGTATGTTATATGGTGAAAACAAATCTTTGATGATGGATACTTTTTTGATATTCTGTGTTGATTCTGTATCTGATCCATCTTCCATGGTCTGGATTTGTTCATAGATTGTGCTTCCTTGGGGAGGAACAACGGTTTCTTGTGATGACATGATTTGTGTTTGAGCCATTGGTGTGTTAATATGAGCCATTACTGCAGATATGGCCTTCTTATGATTTAAAAGCTTTCCCTGATGTAACTTCTGATCTTGACGTTCTCGTGCCTTGCGGATTGTTTCGGCCAATTCAAAGAGTGCTTCCTGCCAGGATTCTTCTTTGTACTTCTTTTTTTCCTTCCATTGAGGTTTTGCATTTGTGTGTGGTGGCCGTTTCAATAGGAAGGTGATTTTAGAACCTAATCCTACTTTATTTCTACTAGGTTGTGAAGGAAGATCTATAGGTTCAGTGACTCCTTCTTGGCATTTCCCAATAGGTCCTTTACTACCATATCCCATTTGTTTCATGATCAAGTAGCCTTTTCCATATAGGTGTGTTGGTAGAACAATGTCCAGAGTGGCTGCTCTATTAGCTTCTTCTTCATCTTTGTATAGCTAGCTAAGAACATCTTTATCTTCTGATTCATGTGCTAGAGTACCCAATTGGATGAAGGTACCATCAAATTTAGTGATGGGCTGAGTTGCCAGATGCGTTGATATAGTAGGTAAACCATGCGATCTGGGTGATGTTGGTAATCTGGTCAAACATAAAGGCTCCATAGAATATTCGCCCATGCCTTGGTCTTTGATCTGCATTTTCTGTTTGAAGTCTCCCCATAAGGAGTTGGATTTTGCTGTTGGTGGATCGGATGTCGAAGACCGCTGCTTTTCTCTGTTAAGGAACCAAACTGTCTTGGGCTGCCCCCATTGCATTGCAATGTTGAAATGGATTGTGATCAGCTGATATGGAGATTTCCTATCCATCATAAAGAAACTTGACACACTAGTGATATGTAGAAGGTACTGCTTGCATTTCATGTATCCAGGGCCGTCCTAATAAGATATTGTAGGTGAGATAAATATCTAAGAGTTGACATATAGTATCCTTTTGCACTGGGCCTACTTGAATAGGTAATATCACTATTCCTTTAGAGGACCTTTCCTCATCATCATATGCTTTTATGGTAATCTTTTTAAAAGGATCAATAGATTCTTCTGAGAAGCCTAGTGCACGGATAAGCTTTAAAGTACATATATTAAGTCCGGCTCCTCCATCTATTAAGACTCTTTTTACGCGGTGTTTGCAAACAATGACTTCAATATGTAGAGGAGTATTATGCGGGTGACTCAATGAAGTATTATCATGATCAGAGAAGGTGAGGTTATGAGATTCTGTCATATGGGCGACCATGGCTTGAAATCTGTCTGTATCCAGATTTTGAGGTACATTTGTCTCCAATAGCGCTTGCTCCAATATGTCTTTGTGTTTTGGAGATAGTTTCAATAATTCCAGGATAGATATCTGAGCTGGAGTCTTGCGTAGTTGGTTAACTAAGCTGTATTGGATCTTTGGTGTGGTAGTTGGAGGTGCAGTATGCCCCTTCAAGACATATTTCTGAGTCCGGGTTGTTACATTGACCGATTCATGATCATGTCGATCTTGAATAGTTATGACATTGACTTGATGGTCTTCAATTGATATGTGGTTGATTGTGTTGTTGTAGATGTGATGAATACGAGCTCCCCGTGTATCATTTGAAGTTGAGGCTCCATCTTTGTTGTAATTTGGGAGAGGATTTTTGAAAGCTTCGTGATCATTATTTGTTTTGAGACCATCCACCGTTAAGTCACCTCGATCAATCATGTCTTGGATTATGTGTTTCAATCTCATGCACTCATTTGTTCTATGACCCTTATTGCGATGGAAATCACAATAGTGTGAATCATTCCACCAAGGTGGTTTGATTGGGGGTTCATAATTGTTGATTGGAGGTAGAGAAAGAATCTTGTTTGCCAACAGTTCTCTGAAGGCGGATTCTAAATGATTGGCCCAGTGGTGTGAAGATACGTTTTTGGAAATTGTTTGTGTTGCTGCGTGCACTGTTGTTAGGTCCTGGATTCAGGTTTTTGTTTTGATTATCGTTGGCGTTGTTGGTATTGAGTTGTCCTTGAGCATTGTTCAGTGCATATGTGTTAGCACTGGGAGTAGCATTTTTAGGATTTTTCATATTTTGAGTATTTCCTGATAAGGCAAGCACTGGTTGTTTAGATTTGGGATCATATGATTCATTGTTGCCTTCGCTTTTGTTTCGCATCCAAAATCGAGATTTGTCAAGATTGGTGTTGTTTTGGTTATTGTAGTTTGATGAGTTCGTTCCTTCCTTGTAGAACTTGAGTGTTCCCTTTTTGACACAAGCTTCCTCCACTTGAATGCCATTTTCAATCAATTTGGCGAAAGATGGTATGCATTGAAGTTTGAGTCTGTAACTCATTTTGCTATTTAAGTTCTCAATGAAGATTTCCATTTTTTCTTTTTCAGGAATATCTCGAGGATATCTTGATACCATGCATCGCCAACACTGAAGGAATAACATGAATGTTTCATTGTTCTTTTGTTTGGTGTTGCAAACATCTACCATGGTTATGGCATGTTGGATGTTGTAAGAATAGTGGGTGATGAATTTGTTAACCAATTCGTCAAATGATCTGACAGGTGGTGTAATCTTGGATAACCATTCCATTGTTTGTCCTCCCAGGCTTCTCGGGAACAACCTCATTAGATAAGTGTCATCATGAGCAAATTCAAGACTCATGGTGCAAAATTCTCAAACATGATCCCGAGGATCACTTTTCCCATCATATTTATCAAATTTGGGAACGTCTGAGTTTGGAGGAAAAGGTACCATGTTTAAGCTTCTATCAAATGGATAAGGACAAATTTTGTTTATAGAATACCGTACTATTGTCCCTTGTTGCATATCTTGTATTTGTCTTTGCAACATTTGCATTTGTTGAGTAAGAGCAACCAAGGGCGCATTATCTTGCCAAGGGAAGAGTTCTTCCCTCGTATTTGTTCTTAACTGAAAAGGTGTAGTAAATGGTAGGTGTTGTTCTGCAGTTTCTAGTTCAGGTATTTGCATTTCTGGTATATGTTGCTCTGGAACACATTGCTCAGGTATGTGAGTTTCTTCTTCTCTTTGTCATTCTTGATATGTATATTGTTGAGACCCGGTTTGAAAGACGTTTGCATCGAAATCTTCAGGAAGTTTAACGCCTTTACTCGCAAGCATGAGTAGATATTTTTCTTTATCATTTTCCATGAGTTTTTCGATGAGTTTTTGGAATGAAGGATTTTCTTGACATTCCTGAAGAATTGCGTCAGTAATTTTAGGCTCTTCTGAGGATGGAACTTCAAAAGGATTTGATAATCTATGATTCATACTTGATTCTGCGGGTGTCTCGCTTTGTTTGTTTCTTTGAAAGTGAGTGATAGGCATTTTAATAGAAACTTTCAGTGATGAAAGGAACAAAGTCCTCTTCGATGTGTTGCTCGGGCGTTGGTGGTTCTGATCAAGATGTGTTATATGTGATGCACTCGTCGGGCAAGAATGCTGGATTGATCTTTCCTCCACGGTTTATCTTTTGATTAAAAGCATACTTTTGACAGTATGCTCTTGTTTTCAGGGGTTCTTTGTCAAATTCGCTAGATTTGTTTTGGATATAACGTTTGACATGATGAAGAAATACTCGATGAGATTTGAAGAGTTGATGATTGATGTATAAAACCTTATTTCTCTTGATGAATTTGGAAAAGCTAGGTTGTTGTTTCTTCAACGTGATGTTATGATAGAGGTTCTTTCTTCTCAAAATAAGGGGATTAGTCATGCATGAGTGATCAATGATTTCCTTTGATTTGTTTGGATTTAGGTGATTCTTGTTTTGAAAATTTCGAATCGTACTTTATCAGAATGAAGGTTTAGATGCTCCTTCATGATAAAGTGTGTCGAATGATATGGATAAAAAGTTTCCCGATCTGGAAACTGGATTTGACAATTTGAAAATTTTTAGACAAGTGTTTGTGAGATAAAAATCCATAAGATGTTTAAAGGATTTGATTGATACTGATGATGAAAAGTTTTCGGATTATGATAGGAGAGACGTCCTCTATGGCTCGATTCATTTCAGATTCTGACAACTTTGTTTGACACAAATTTAGCTTTGAGAAAAGTTTTTAACGATTTGTTTTTGTCACTCTGGTTTGATAAAAGATGATTTTTGATGAAAAACTCTTCTAAAATATTTTTGAAATTTTTTAAAAAATTTCAGTTTTAACTCTCTGTTTTTCGGCTTTGGATCACGCGCTAGAACAGAGGTTGCATGCGCTACTGAATTTTTTTTATGCACTAAAATACTAAGCACACACGCTAATCTGCCCCTAGACACGCGCTAAAATTTTGATTTTGGAAAAATATTGTTTAAACAGGTGAATAATTCACGTGCTATACTGGGCTTGATATGCGCTAACTGTTTTGGTTCAGGTTGTTGAAAATTGCTTTTAAGTTTGTTTTGAAAAACTACGCGCTATACTGGGATTTCCACGCGCTAACTGTATTTCTTTATGTGCTAGTTTTGGGCACCTACGTGCTAAGATGTTACTGCTACGCGCTAGAATGTTTTTCGGATGCACTAAAGGATTGTATACTATTTTTGCTTGAGGATGAAACACTACTATTTTTAATGCACACGCTAATTTGCCTTTTGGATGTGCTAATAGAAGTGTTCCACGCGCTGAGATGTTGCTCTTATGCGCTAGACTGCCCTGATTTTTTCTTTTTGGTGATTTTTGTGAGGATTTTGAATTTTGTTGAGAAAATTTTCAAGTGTGATGGATGATTTTCTGAAATAACAAATGTAAGCACAGCACACAAAGTACAATCATTTTGCCTAATCTAACAGAAAGTGTATGTTCTGCGAGGATGTGTTCAAATCCCCAATGTTTGAACAGGTTTGGATACAAATAAGACACTTTAGAAAGACTTTTTATTCAAGGGTCATAAGTAACATCATAGCCCACTAGTCTCGATACTCTATCAGCTCAAATAGCCGTGTCACCCCCTAGAGGGCGCCCATTTTTTTGCCTTTTGCCAAAAGTTAACCCAAAGTGAATTGCTTCACAATTGAGTAGTTATCTTGGGAGATATATGGTGAGTAATTTTGGGGGCGGATTCTTCCCCACCCTTGCACTTTGATATTACAAATGTTTGGATACTGACTCGGCTCAAAGTTTCTAATTCTATGGTTTGTAATCAGGCTTCCCATTCAACCGTCAATGATAAACTCCCTTAGGAGGCTTCCCAACCTTTAGAACAAAGGTTTTACGTATCTCGAGGATACTAGGGGAAGGCTAATCACTGCGCGCAACCGTTGAAAAGGACTTTTGTCACTTTCCACATTTGATTATAGTGGGTTGGAATTCTTGGCATCAAAGTCGTTCCCCACTTAGGTCGTTCCCTTCACACCGGCCATAAACGGCTTTAAGAGTTGATTGCAACTCCTCGAGAAGGCAAGCCTACTAAAGGATTTAAATGCTTTTGAAATACAGAAAGCGGTAAGAGTGGTCTGGATTTTTGATCACCTAGTTAAGGGGAGAGCATATACCTTCCACTTTAGATACAAAGCAAACAAAAATTCTTTTTAAGCCTCCAATTCAGTGATTTGCTAACCTATGTAGAGATATTGCTCCACAAAAACATGATGTTCTTTTTAATCTTTAAAAGAAAGATTTTCTGATCTAGAAAAATGGAAATGGTCAACAAAGCAACTTTTTCGTTTTTGGAGGTCAACAAAAGAAATCGTTTTTCTATAAAAATAAATTTCCTCGCTCTACCTGCAACAAACAGTTATAATCCTGCAAACAAACAAAAAATAAAACATCAGGTGATTTGGGGGACTTCTACAAGTCTAAAACTTTAATTCGGTTACAATAAATTTTTTTTTTTTGTTTTGTCTGTGATGCGCTACAGAACAAACTATACGCGCTACAATATGCTCCAGATGCGCTATACTTATGTTTCTATGCGCTATTCTATTACTGGGATGCACTGCTCTGGGTGTTGGAAGCGCTACTCTATGTTTTTCTGCTCTGTGTTTTTAAATCTAATGCACTACTGTTTAGGTTTTAAGCGCTAGAAGATGTAGTAGAGGCACCAAACTGGGGGTAGAATGCGCTACTCTATTAATTCGATGCACTACTCTATGTTTTGTCTGCGTCGATACCTACAGGAAAAATTGTTAAACAGAATTATGCGCTAAGAAAAAGTCTTCACGCGCTAAAGCAGAGAGCCCACGCGCTAAACAGTAGGCTAGAAGTGCTAAACTATTAGGCGGATGTGCTAATATATCTTTTCAATGCGCTGATTCCCGTTTCCCGCGGACCTGCAAAAATGATTAATTTTAAAAACCGATTTATTATTTGGGGTTGTGCCCCACGGTGGGCACCAGAAATGTGTGCGGGAAAAGTGGACTTATAAAATTCAATATGTGAAAATATTATTAAAAACTAGTCCACACACACACAGAGGACTTCTTGGTGCAAGCTATGGAGTAACGTAGTATTACTCAGCTTCCCCAGGAGGGTCCCATGGTTCTCTATCTCGCAATGTCCCTCACACCAATGTTTTTTCTCTTAGATCACTGAGCAAAATGGTTTAGGGATGGCAAATATGAGAACGAGAGATGCTTTTGATTGATTTTAGTATGAGATGAGTTGTAAGCTATGTATGATGCTAAAATGTAATAAACTAAATGATAAGATGACAAGATTAGTATGAATACTATCCTAGCATACTATATTTAGTCTATGATTGAACTAAAATGATAAAGAAAGTAATCTAAACATGCATATTTAGTCTAATTCCTGATCTAAAGAGAGGCTAAATGATGAGCATATATGAAATGAGAAAGCTTGAAAGAATTTGAGCATAAGTGTAATGCTTCAAATTTTAAGGATGATTGTTAAAAATGGAGGAATGAGAGCTCTATTTATAGCATAAATAGGGCAATGGATGGTCAGGATTGAAAGGTTTAATCAAGGGCCAAGTTTGAAAGTTGGGGATCTATGTGCACAATTTGCACCAATGACATGGTGACAAGTGTCAACATAAGATTGGGTTGAAAGAAGAGGTTGGAGGCATTAAAGGCCTGAGAAGACCTCATGGTTATCTAAAGGCTAAGGGTCAAGTCTAAATTAAGATTATCTACTGGATTAAGAATTAATCCAAGGATAAACCTTTGTGCAAATGATTAAGAGATAATCATAGTCAAAGAATTAATGGCCTGATGATACCTTTGGGTTGGGTAGAGGTTGAGTCAAAACAAATGTTTTAACGATGTGGGAGAGTTTGAATTAACCATTAATGGTTATTGGAGACTTTGGGGATTAAGTGGTTGAAGGTTGGAAGCCTTCAATGGTTTTCAAAGACTTTAAGGGTTTTGGTGGTTGAAGGTTGAAAACCTTTAATGGTTATCAAGGACTTTGGGCCATTTGAGAAGTGACCTCCCTTTGCTTAGGGATGTGACAAAGTTTAGAGGAGGGTTAGGTTAATTAGAAGCGTTTAGAAGATTCTAGAAGGGATTAGGAAGGGGTTTGGGATTTTGCAAGTGGATGGGGGATAATAGGATTTAATTGAATTAATTGATTTTCATTCAATTTGGTTGTAATTTGGGAAAATTAAATAAATTAGATTTATTCAATTTAGGATAACTATTTAATTAAATTTGAATTTAATTAAAAGTGGCTAGGGGGATTTAATTGAATAAAATGATTTATTCATTAAATGGTATAGTGAATTTTATTTAAATAAATTGAATAATTTATTTAATAAAATAGAAGAATGTGGATAATTTAATTAAATTGGATTTAATTAAATAGAGAAATGAACATAAAATATTCATTTAGGAATGTGGTCATTTTTATACGTCTACACATATAAGTTCTAAATTCCAAAATGCATCAAAATAAGGTATCCATAATAGTCAATATATAAAAATCACTAAAATGCCAAACTGAGTCGAGGTGAGGCCTCACACCCTCCCCTTCTAGGCATGAACTTCCTCGAGGAGTTCATCAAAGAGGTGGGGGTACTCTGATCTCATATGTGCTACATCCTCCCATGAAGCCATAACCTCATCATAACAATCCCACTGGACCCTAACCTAGTCCAGCTCTCGACCTCAAAGGGCCAGCGTCTAGCGTGCCAAAATGTGAATGCACTCCAAAGCTAGCTACCCATCTGACTCCACCTGCAAGGCATCCCAATCTAAAATGTGAGACTCATCATAGATATATTTTCTCAAAACTGATACATGAAACACATCATGGATGCATGACAGGCTAGATGGCAATGCTAAATGGTAGGCAACTAGGCCTATCTTCTCAAGAATCTCAAAAGGTCCTAAAAAGTGAGGTGCAAGCTTAGAACCCTTTGCGTAATGGATTGGACTCTTATGCGGTCGCACTCTCAAGAAGACTCTGTCTCCAACCATGTAGCTACAATCTATCCTCTTTGCATCAGCATATTTCTTCTGTCTATCTTGTACCTCTCTGAGACGCTACCTAATCAAATCCACCCGTTGTTCCATATCCCAGACTATCTCAGGACCAATAGCAACTTTGTCCTCTATGCGATCCCAACTCAAGGGCGTTCTGCAAGGCCTGCCGTATAATGCCTGATAGCGTGGCATCCGCAAAGAAGTGTGATGCCCATTGTTATAGGCAAACTCCACTAAGGGAAGATACTCCTCCCACCGGGTCTGGTGATCCATGACGTACATGTGAAGCATATCCTCTAACACCTGATTGACCCTCTTTGTCTGACCATCTATTTCCAGGTGATAGGCTATACTGAAATTGAGCTTAGTGTCCATAGTTGCCTGTAATGACTTCCAAAAGGAAGAAGTGAAAAAAGAATCCTTGTCAGAAATAATCTTGTGGGGCACACCATGAAGTTTAACAATGTCTTGCAAGAACACTTGTGCTACTGTTGGAGCTGTGAATGTAGTACGGACTGGTGAAAAGTGAGCTACTTTGGTCAACTTGTCAATTGTCACCAAGATAGCATCATGGTGATGAGAAGACATAGGAAGACCAATGATGAAATCCATGGATATAGTATCCCACTTCCACTCTGGTATAGCATGAGACTGGAGCAACCCACCTGGATGGCGGTGCTCCGCCTTTACTCTTTGACACTCGAGGCATCGAGCTACTATCTTAGCAATGAGTAGCCGCATTCCCGGCCAATGATATAACTGCCTCAAGTCAGCATGCAACTTTTTAACCCTGGGATGCGCTACATAAGGAGCTCTATGAGCCTCCATGACAATGAAATTTTGCAACCCTCCAGAGGAAGGTACATAAATGCGCCCTCTATGGCATAACAGTCCATCAAACTCCAAAGAATAATCCACATATTTCCCCTCTAGAGTAACTTGAGATCATATTACCTGACCAACTTCTGCATACCATCCATCCTCTAGCAAGTGCTGTAGTATATGGTCTCTCAAATCCATGCCCATAGATATGGTGTAAACCTCGTGACGTCTCCTACTCAAAGCATCTGCAACTACATTTTCCTTTCCTTTGATGTAGTGAACGTCAAAATCATATTCGCACAAGAACTCCATCCATCTCCTCTGACGTGCTTTAAGGTTCGGCTAAGTGAAGATGTACTGAAGACTCTGATGATCTGAATGCAACTTGAAGTGATGACCTAAAAGGAAGTGTCTCCACCTCACAAGTGCATGCACTACTGCTGCGAGCTCAAGGTCATGAGTGGGATAATTAAGTTCATGAGTCTTAAGTTTCCTAGACTTGAAAGTTATAGCCCTACCATCCTGCATAAGAACTTCTCCTAAACCCTCTAGTGTAGCATCTATACAAACCATGAAGTCAGCTGTGGGATCTAGTACAATAAGGATAGGAGAAGTAGTAAGTGCCTTCTTGAGTTCTTGAAAGGCCTTCTCACACTTCTCTGTCCACTCAAATTTCTTCCCTTTACACTGAAGAGAAGTAATAGGGTGTGTGACTCTGGAGAATCCCTCGAAAAAACATCGGTAATACCCTGCTAAGCCCATGAAACTCCTGACCTTTGTCACAATGGTTGGCGCTGGCCAATCCATAATAGCCCTAATCTTTGATGGGTCAACTGAGATCCCATCATCGGAAATAATGTGCCCAAGGTACTTGACCTCTGACCGAAAGAAAGCACACTTCAACAAACTGCCAAACAACTAGTTATCCTGCAAACACTGCAATACCTGTTTCAGATGCTCCTCATGCTCCTTCTCATTCCGAGAATATATCAGTATATCATTGAGAAACACAATAACAAAATGGTCCAGAAATGTACAGAACACCCCATTCATGAGGCTCATAAAAACTATTGGGGCATTCGTAAGTTCGAATGGGACTACGGTGAACTCATAGTGACCATATCTAGTGCGAAATGTGGTCTTGTGGATATCACTATCCACTATTCTTAGCTGATGGTATCCTGACTTCAGATCTATTTTGGAAAAGACTTTGGCACCCTGAAGCTGGTTGAATAAATCATCAATTCTGGGCAAAGGATATCGGTTCTTTATAGTTATTTTATTTAGCTGTCGATAATCCATACATAATCGGAGAGAACCATCCTTCTTCTTAACAAAGATGACTGGTGCACCCCAAGGGGATACGCTAGGATGAATATGATCCTTCTCAAGGAGTTCCTCAAGTTGTATTTTGAGTTCATTAAGCTCATTTGTGGTCATCCTATAAGGTGCTCTAGAAACTGGCTCGGCTCCTAGTACTAGGTCTATATGAAAATCAATCTCTCTATGGGGCGGCATTCCTGGTAACTCTAAAGGAAATACATCTGAATAACCCTTAAGGATAGGATGGTCGTCAAGCGATGTTTCTTTTTCTTCCTCTTCTCCTCTGTCACTGATAGTGATAGCAAAAAGCTGACATCCCTTTCGCATGCTCCGCTTAAGCTGCATTACGGAGATCATACGAAGGGACAGGGGCCTTTGGATCCTAGTAATAATTATGGGCGAACCATGAGCATCCTCACACTTGATCATTTTCAAGCAGCAATCCATCCTGGCTCTATGGGCATAAAGCCAATCCATGCCAAGTACGATTCTGTAAGATCCAAGTGGAGTCACTCTAAGGTCTACTAAAGTGGTGGTCTTGCCAATCTACAACTGACATGTCCTAACCTCTAATTCCACTGACACTCTAGCCCATGAAGCTAATTCCACTTCCCAACTGACACCTGTCTAGTTGCCACTAGCCCGCAACGCTCCACAACCAATGGAGATATAAAGGAGTCAGTAGCTCCTGAATCAAACAAAATAGATACATTGTTACCTTTGATCATACCTGTGGATTTGATAACCATGGCCTGATGCTCAGCCTGGTGGTTGTCAACCACTGTGAATACTCTATGGGACCTGCCCATATCACCAATTGTCGGCTTTGAAGCAGCCATCCGCTGATTCCCTACAACCTGACCCTGAGGGCAATCCCTCGCCATACGCCCCATGGCTCCACACATAAAGCAAGCACCCCGTGCTTGAAACTGGGTGCCCTGAGGCCTAGAGACAGCCTGCGCTCCTATCCTACTGGATCTGCTGTACCCACCCCTGGATGACTGTTGAGTCTTCGCTGGCTATGTGTACTGCCCCTGTGCTCTCTAATCATCTCTTTGTCCCTAAGTCTACCATTGCTTGGGCTTGGAGCTCTGCTAATACTATGGAGGCTTCTGCCTCTGGTTTTGTGGTGTCTGTTGCAGAGGAGGGGGTTTGGAGAACCCCTGAGAATTTCGGTTGTTTCCTTTCCAATGTGGTTTTTGGAATCCATAAGTCTAAGGTGTGGGATTTCGGTTCTGAAACTGATCCCTATTGTCCTGTGGTCTAACCTGAATTTCCTCAGTAAGCAGTGCCTTCTCCATAGCAGCTTGAAGGCTCTCTAGAGCGGACATCCTAACAGGCCCACCTATATCAACATTTAACCCTCTGATGAAGCGGTTTATAAGAAGTTTCTCATCCTTTAGATAATCTACATAAGGCAATAGCTCAAAGAATTTACTCTCATACTGGGTTACTGACAAGCCTTTTTGTTGGAGATCGTGAAATTCATCTATACAATGCTATCTGAAGTGTTCTGATAGGTACCTCTCACGGAACCTCTGTGAATATCTCCCAAGTGAGAGTATCAGGAACTAATCCACATCTGTACTCTTCCTATCTCCACCAAGTGGAGGCTGACCCTCTCAGTAGATGAACTAAGACACGTGCTTTCAGGTTGCTCTCATAAGAACACAATGCAAAGAACCTCTCAAGACTCAAAAGCCATGCCTTGGCCTTTACCCCATCGGTAGAACCTCTGAAGGATGATGGCTGGAGGCACATGACCTCCCTAATAAGATCCCCTGGATCTTGATGAGCTCTCTCAAATTAAACTGGTTCCACTATTGGAGGTGGTCTTGGTATATGCACAAACTCTGGCTCATTTCCACCCTCACTCTCTATAGGTATCAGAGTTGGGCTCCTACTTCATTCTCTATTAACTGATCTATGACTCCCAGAGTCCTAATTTCTAACCTGAGGGTTCTTTACTAGTATCCTTTCTTGAACTACACCAATAAGATTCTGTATTGCTGCTAAGAGGTCTTGGTTAGGTTCATTTGGTTGTTTGGGAGGTGCTCTTGGATTCTCTTCTAGAACCATTGCCTCCCTTACTACCTCTTCACGTGCTATGCGCACACGTCTAGGACCCCGTTTGCACTTACGAGCTTGTCGCATTGTCGGAGGCATCTTAAGAGGAAAATAAGGCAAAATAATTAATTAATTTCTTTTAGAATAATATTAATTCAATTAAATTAAAATGTCTTATAAAATCAATTTAACAAAATAATTTAAATAATCTAAGGCGAAACATAAGTGGACTAAGGTTCCTAGTGTGGAAACCTTGCTCTGATACCAAAATGTCATGCCCAAAATTTAGGGCAAAAATAGAATGATTTTTTTTTTTTAATACTAATTAATTAACAAGTTCGCTAACACGACATGCACTAATGTATTTGCCATATCTATACTCAAGCTAATTCTGATACAAACCAAGTATCGAAATTAATTAAATTTTATTTGCGGAAAACTAAATGATTTAATTTTATTTTCATAAGATACCTAGTCAATAGATTAATTAAATCAAACTCATTAAAAATAGAAGATGAAGATAAATTTAATCTCCAATAAGACTATATAGTCTAAAATCCATTTTTAAATCAATAATTATAGTAATCGTTTAAAGTGTCATTTAATTTAGATAATTTAATTTACACGGGCAAAATTAATTATGGGTAGCTATTAATCGACTTTAGAAAGCTAATTAAAAATTATTTTTCTAGCATCCATTCTAACCTCAAATGAAAGGTGCTTAAATTATTCCCTTTTAAATCCCAACTTAAAAGTAAATACTCTAATTAAATTAACTAAGACAAAATTAGGTATCTACCACACTAAATAAATTTTTAAATATAAGGTTAGGCTTTATTCAATACATTTTTCCCAACTTCCTATTGAATATCACACATATATATATATATATATATATATATTAGCCTTTTAAAAGGTTTTCCAACTTAATAGCAAATAAGCCCTTCAAACCCTAATTAGGGATTTTTTATTATAAAATGGCCCTAAGTTACTCTTTTATTTCATTTATTTATTGCCCTGGCCCTACCCAGGCTAGGGTTTAATATATATATATTTTTTATTAGCATTTTAATGCAAGGTCGAAACCCATCGGCAGTGGCCATGGAAATTTTCGCAGGGTTTAAGGGAGCAACGGGGGCGATGGGGCACCGAGGGCACCATTGTGTGTCCACCAGTGGCGGCGTGGCACCACTGTTTGTCCACACAGTGGGAGCCATAGCGGCCCACACTGTGTGACCACACAGTGGAATTAAGGCCCACACTGTGTGTTCACATAGTGGAAGCCGCGAGGCCGACCACTGTGTGTACACACAGTGGGGTCCGCGGCCATTCAAAGAAACCCCATTTTTTTTTAAGTTAAAAATATTTTTATTTAAAATATATATATATATATATTTTAAATATATATATATATATATATATATATATATATATATATATATATATATATATATATATATATATATATATATATATATATATATATATATATATATATATACATCCTTTTTTTTTTAAAAACAAACTTAGTTAAAATGAAATACATGTAAACTGCCTTAAAACTATATTTGTATGAACTTATAAATTACATGTGACATCCATTTAAAATAAATAGGCTCTAGTATTTTAATTTAAATAAAGAGGATATAGATGGAAAAATGATTTTTTTCAAAACTTCATTCTACTATATTGTTTTTACAGAAAACAAAAATAATTAGTTTAATTTTTTTTTGTTATAAAATATGCATGCAAATCTAACTTATGTCTTTTCTATTTAATTTTCGTTTTGAATGCCTAAGAATAAAATAATTTTCCTACTAATCTATTCATCATATTACATCGAATAAACTTTATTTCTGAACTTAGGGAATCCTAATTTAGGAATACATTATTCTATTCTGCAAAAATACATTTACTGATTTTGCAATATTTACTGTATTAGATAGATATTTTTATTTAAAATCTAACAACAACTACAACTTAACTTTCTACAATTAAAATGAATACAGTTTCACAGCTAAAGCAAAACATAGAATTAAATAAAACTGATTTTTTTCATATTACAAAGACTATTGCATGAAATTCAAAAGTAATTCTTTCCAAACAAAAAATAGAAATATATCTAACTTTTTACAACACTAAAGATATTCTGCAAAATTTACAAGATGTTTCTTTATTGAACTACAATAACAAATCTCATGTCTATATTTCAAATTTACAACTTGCCTCTCATTTCAACAAATGAGGGTATATTTCTCCTTTTAAAACTAATAATTACAACTGCACATAAATTTCTGTAACATTAATTTATGTAACCTTCACTTGTCCTATTCTTTACTCCCGACATCCTGCATAATAGTTCACAAATATGACCATGGAGTGCTCACCTCCCAGCCTAGGCTAACTGGTAGCCACCCCCGAGCTCGGAGAACCAAGCCCTAGATGAGTAACAAACATGCAAACACATAGAAGATAGAAACACACAGATTTCAAACACACCCCCAACTTGGCTACACTACACCACACTTTGGTGATGACCTTTTCAAGGGTGGTAGTGGACCAATACCCTGAAGAGAACTGCAAGTATGGAAAACATGTAGCCACCTCATGGCACAACAAATACATCAAGAATTTCAACCCCTTATTCCTTATGCCCCCCAAGGCATTCTAGCCTTATATCCCTCCTTATGACCCCCATTGCACAAAACAGGCCATGCAGCAAGGGTCACATAAAAATCCCTTGTGATCGCTCTCAAAATGAGAGTCTCTCACTCGAGGGTTGTCACTACTACCTCCCACAAGATCCTCCTCTCTCCCAAGAGTATGAGGTCTTGAGAAAACTCCCAAAAACACAGACAAAACATAATGCAAAATACCAAATGAAATTCCTAAAAAAGACATACAAGAAAACAGATTTCTTACACCAATATACTTTCAAACACATGCAAAGAAAAGAAGTCATTTTAAAGAATAATGAAACCAACCTTAATCTACCCAAAGGTAGGATAATATTTGAGGAAGAGTTGCCCAAATCCACGGGTCTTCTTCTTCTACCCTTAGCCAAATTTTCTATTCAAATCTATTCTATTCTTTTCAAAAAAATTCTCTTGTTTCCAAAAATGGAGAGTGGGTGATTACCCTCAAATTTTCAAATTCTTGCTTAAGAAGCTCCTTCTCTCAGTTCTCACAAGTTTCTAAAAACTAAAGAGGAAAGTAAGACAGAATGGGAAAGAGAACTCTCATTCGAATATGAAGGTTTACAACTAGGTTCCAACTTCTAATTTCAATTTTCGCACAACTCAGAAAACCCAAATTTTAGAATGTCAAAAAGGTCACTTAGGAGTAAAAACTTGCCTAAAATTACCCCTAACCCTTAGGTATACCTTATGGGCTTTAGGAAACCCTATTAAACTACCCCTAGGTGTTCATTTAACCCATTTTAAACCTCTCTAAAGTTTATTTTCGGGTCAAACATATGTTGACCTCTCCAAAGATTCTTTTCCCAAGGTATTTATGACATCACATTACATTATTTGAAAAAGCTATAGTTGAACACTTTCCCACCAAGAGACAAAAATAAAACATTTAAACTTAAATCCACACATGTGTCAAGTGACACAATAAAACACTTTTACAATTTAAAACATGAAATCGTCTCTTGTGTATTTTACACAATAAATTTAAATAACACTTAACACACATGCAACATATACTGTTACGAATAAAATGCAACACAAATGGGGTGTTGTCTCTCCAAATAGACAACCCTTGGCTTACGAACATACATAAGTCTAGGTTTGGTTCTCCGTAAATTTCCATGGTCACATGGATAACTTCCTGCGCATCTCAATTTACACATTAGTACTTTCAAATATCCACATATAATATAATTCAAAGGAATAACAATACACATCATCACTTGCATACAATTTACATCTGAACTAATTAAATATATCTTTTATCAAGCAATTTCACATAAGTAGTTTCATCCTAATTCACATAAACTAAACCATACATCATAGTTCTATTATCATAGTAAAGTCCTATGAATTCAATAACGACATCTATCATCACAATATCATCTTATCTAACAATCATGTAGTGTTCTAACTCATAAAGCATATAAGTAAATCATTAAAATATAGCAATGTTATCCAAATCCTGAAATCATATAATTTCTAAATTCCAAAATGCATCAAAATAAAGTATCCATAATAGTCAATATATAAAAATCACTGAAATGCCAGACTGAGTCAAGGTGAGGCCTCACACAAATCATTCCCAACATAGTGAGTTCCCTATCCTACATGAGGGGTTAATCCTTCTTATAATGGAATACACCAAAGCGCATAAGGTCAAGCCCTCCGCTGTTTTGAACATCCCTAATATTTTAGCTAGCCTTGATGTGTATGTGTTTTTAGACACCAAGATTGATGATAAGGAGTGGGGTGAGATTGCCATGGATTGGCATGACCTTCATGTGTCTAATAACCCATATTATTGGCCCTGGAAGGAAGAGGGTTCCCCACATAAAGCTACTCCCAGTACCAATAGTAGCAAAAAAAGAAAACCCTACCCCAGACCTGTAGCTAATAAGTTGAAAACCTCCCCTTCTAAACCCCAAGAGTTGGGCCCTTAGAGCTTGAAAAAGAAGAAAGTGGGGAAAGAGGTGGAGTCAAAGGGTAAAGGGGAAGAGGAAATAAAATTGGATATTCCCCTTAATATGGATCTAGGCAAACACAAAAAGGATGAAATAGATTTTGAAGTGCTTTTGGCTAATTCCACCAATAGCCAGGAGAAGTGTTTTCGTGGGGTTATCAATGAGATAGCCTTCATAAAATAGGGCATTAAAGACATAATAAACATGTTTACTAAAAATCCTATACCAGATAAAACTAACAAGCTCCTAAGAAGGACTCAAAAATTATCTAAAGATGTGAGGGTTTTGAAAAACGAGCATGAGTCAAGAATAACTAGTTTGGAAAAGTGTATGGAGGAATCAAAAGGCAATCTCAGGGGTCAGTGGAAATTAATAAAGAGGCTATGAATAATAGTCTGGAAGGTCTTAAAAAGAAAATGAGAATTGTTGTTTAGAAAGTCCAACTGCTCAATAGTGTGTCGCCTTTAGTTGCCTAGTCAAAAAGAAGAATCTAAAGATAAATTCATAGGGGATGGATATGTAGGTTTCATTTGGACCATCTACCAAGATTTGAAGAAAGAACCAAGAGAGGAGCACCATGATATTTTGTAGGGGAGGAAATTTTCCCCCTCCAAGATGATGAATCTTAGAAGGTGAATCATTTTGCCACTACCTCTTTGAACTAGTGCTAAGATGAGATAGGGGATAACAAATAACTACATTATCTACACTATAAAATATAAATAATAGAATTACAATGCGGGAGTAATAAATATATAAAAAATTGAGTTTATGGGATGATACGATGTTGAAAGAAGATTATACCTTCCAGTCAGGGAGCTCTTGGGTTTCAGACACCAATGCATTGCATTATCATCTGTATGGCCTACAGACAGATAAAGTCCCAGAAAAAAGCCTACATGCAGAATCTGTTTGTCACCTACACACACTAGGATGGGGAAAATTGTTGTGGCTATATAGGGGCTTGCCTCAATCAGACCCTCATTTAGGTGTTTCCACCACCATAGAGAGATAGATAAATAGATTGGAAAGATAAATTGCAAACTTAGTATATTGGAAGCTTGGAAATATGTAAATAGAAACTATGATACGCTTAATGGAAGCAAACTCCTATTGTATGCATTAAATATTGGATATGTGAGAAATAATGAATGCACCAAGATAATATAGACAATTAACAATGCAAAGGACTCATTACATGTAAGTAAAATAAATAAAAGAGAAGACAAGGCATGAAGCCAAACCCCTCCTTGTTCATGGTACGAGCGTGAAGAAGCTTGCGATAATGTTTATTGGTAAGAGCCACCACAAGATGGTTGTAGCTTGATATTGATAGAGTGTATGTCCAAGACCATGAAGAGATTACTATGATATCAAGACCACAAAAAGATCCAAGAGCCAAGAACCCAAGATGGGAACCCTTCAAAATGAGATAGGAAGGGTTTTTAAACCCAAAAAGGGGCGTAGAGAGCTGTTACAGTGAAACGTGAGACAAGGGACATGCCTCAGCCAGTGTCTAACTCACTGCCAGATTTGTGGTTCTACTAGCCTTTTAGGATGTTAGCACGGTGAGTGGATCTCCCCGCATCGCACTTCCATCCATCCAAAAGTAGGCCCAAAGGGGCTTTTAAAGCATTTTGAGTCAATTTGTCTTTTAAATCCAAGATGCCAATATATCATAATTTTGATTTTGGATTTGTCATAAATGCACTAGGAATCATGTGTAAGTACCATAAATGTACTGGGTGCAATTTAGGACACTACAAATTTCCCCCACTTTAGGGACTAATCGGCTCTAGGGATCAGTCACATTAAAGTTGTTTGGAAAGTTATGTTCATTAAGCTCATGCAGTGCAATAAACATAGTAAATGCAATAAATACTTAGCAAAAAAGGATACTATAGAAATTGCAAAGGTCGAGTCAACTATCATGAGAAATTCCCCCAAGTATCCACAAGGAAACCCAATATTTGGTATGATGAATTCCATACTGCAAGACTAGAAAAGTTGTGAGAATAGAAAATTGAAGAAGCTACTTCGATGAGAAGAATTCTTACATAGCATTAGTACAGATAGATGAAGGCAAGTATATGCCCCCTCATGTTTTTCCCCTAGAGAGGTAGGGAAAATAGGAAGGAAAATGAGCCAAAATTATCCAAAAATGGGCAAAAGCCATTTTGGGTGAAAATTAGGCTATATACTCGAAAGTGGGCCCCAAGAAGGGTCATTGTTACTATTCACTATGAGAATTCTAGCTGAGATTTGAATAGAATCCGAGAAAAAATGCCATGCAAATGAGAGCTTAGGGCTAGTAGGAATGAGGAGCTATGGACCATGATTGAGCAGGCCAGTTAGCCCAACCAGGTACAACTCGAAACATGCCTTGTTTTATATTTTTAGTTATGTTTAAATCATTTTATTAGAATGGCTGCATAGGCATCCTTGGAATGCGCTAGCATCCAGTCTGTGTACCTATGTCATATAAGGGTACATTCATCTTGATGATGCATTGTCATCCTAAAAGGGCACTGGCATCCTGAAGACGCGATGTAATCTTCTAGACATGCAGGCATCGGCTGATAAAGAGGAGCTAGAGCTAATGAAAAATTGTTTGCATGCAAATATTTCCTGATAAGAAGGAGCATACATCAAGGCACCAATTGTAGATATTGCAGAGTCAAGCAGATGAGTTGTTAGTTGTTGATAGATGACTCATCTATAGAGTAGGTTTATGATGGACATACATGTTTCCCAAGTTTCAGATCCATGCCCCCATGCTACAAGCATTGATGGAGAGGTGGGATGCAGACACCATGTCCTTCTAGCTGCATACGAGAGAGATGACTATGACATTGATTGACGTCTACCTCATTCTATGGCTTCCCATCAAGGGGGGGTGAGTGTCACCAGTGATCCTTTCTATAGTGAAGATGGTTAGACAGTAAGAGTGGGACCTAGGGTGGTGGGTGGATGCTATAGGTCATATATATCTTAGAGTGTTGGGCTAGGGACAAGTGTCGATTCCCTTGGTATGGTGCATTATGATCGTGACGATCTCATGGTGGGTATTGATAGACGACCGTGGTTCAAAGCTGAGTGTAGGTTTTGTCCCCTTGATTTGAGAGATGGAGGAGAGATAGATAGTGTACACATGTGGTCAGATTATGTGTTAGCAATAGCCAAGAGGGAATATTAAGAGGGAGGGGGTGAATCAATCTTCACCAGAATGACAAACTTGACCATAAATTATAGATCTAATAAACTAGAATAATAAGATAGATAAGCATAATACACAACACCAATATTTTGATATGGAAAACTTGGCTAAGAGAAAAACCACAGTGGGAACCTACCAGTAGTAAGATGATACTCTGTAGTAGTATGTGAAATTATTACAATAGGGAATGCACATGCATTCAGGCACACTTCCTAGAGCTCATTTCTCAAATGATAAAGGTTGAAAAGGATACAACCCTCAGAGAAGTCTCACTAACTTACAATAAGATTCGGACTAATTTCCAGAAGAAATGAACTGAAAGAATAGCATCTCCAAATGCCAGATTACAGTTTTGATTAAGCATAAATGTCTACCCTACAACATCAATCTCACCTTAAACTCAACATTGAAGGATAAATCACTTGTTTGCACACAAATCTCTCTCTGATACAATAGACACAACATTGACACACAAACTACATGACTATGTCACCTATATATACAATTCATTAACCTTGACAACAAGGTTAGCTAAACCCTCAACCCTCAATTACAAAATTACATCACACGATACAAAAATCAACCATCAAACCAATATAATGATTTATATATCATAGTATGGTCCTAAGTCAAATTCCCAAACACATGACAACTCCACTAGAAATCATGCCAAGATCAACTGCAACACGCTACACCACCACAAATACTGCATAACACACAAATCATCACCCATTGATAGAAACCACCAAAAACTCATATAATGATCAATGCATCACCAAAACAAATAGGCCATGATTAGGAAACACCAGAAAGTACATTAGAATCATCATGTGGAATTGATTATGTGTTGCATTGATGTTTTGTCATTGATGCCAACGCTAGCTATTTGGATGCTTTATCGACACCCTTCTAGTCCTAGCAGGTTGAGTAGTTTCTAGTTAACTTGGATCCGACATGATCTGGTAGGCTCCGGTATAGTTTGGTGATGAATTGGCTTGTTCATGATACTCATGCTTATATTTGGATAGTTGGTTTTGGTCTAGTGATTGGATGCTATCCTGTTTGCCTAGAATCTTGGTTTTTGGTTTCGACGAGGGTTTCACCGATAGAGCATTTGGTGGAGATATTTTATGAATTGCATAAGTGATGTTGGTGCAGCTTTTGGTGGATTTTCTATATGCTAATGATGATCATGTTTGAGACTTGGAGGATGGAGATCAATTGTATAGCGTGTGGACCTATACTTGGTCCTGGTTGATCTAGGTTATGGACCCACTTTAATATAACATGTAGATAGGACCTACTAATGTATTTCTGGGATTTCTTATGTGTTGATATTATTTGTTTGGTCTTAGGCCAACATGGTTTGTGATTATGTAATTGGTTTTTTATCTAGTAGCTGACTTGACTATTTATGGTCGAGGGTTTATATATATAGATGTAAGATCTCATTGTAGATCATCATGGTTATTATTAGAGGTCATGGTCAAGGAATGTATTGTGCTAATAATGTAATATCATTTAGGCAGATGAGTTGGTAGATCATTGGAGATTGAATTGGGTTTATGTGAGAGAAATTAGTCCTCTGGTATTGAGCTTAACCAGAACTGTACTCATGCATAAGAGATGTTGTCTTTTGCAGTTCAACACTTCTCTAGATTGTAGTCTAGATTTATATGTAGTCAGTGAGGCTCCTTTTGTGAATAGCAGTGTGTTGTAGGTTGTTGGCCTTCCTAGAAGTGTAGGCCCCTCAATTCTAATTCACATACTTACTGCAAAAGTATTATTTGGCTATGGGTAGGCTTCCCACCATGGTTTTTCCCTTTACCGGGTTTTCCACGTACAAATATTGGTGTTATGTGGATGGTATTTATTCTGTGATTATTATTTATGCTTAATTGGTTTATCTTCTATTTCGGTATTAAAGTTTTAGGTTCTGGTAATAAATTTTTAATTGCCAATGGTTCTGGTAATCAGTGACAACTGATTCACCGCCCCTCTCAGTTGTCTTCCAGTTATTTGAACTGTCTAACAATTAGTATCAGAGCTTTGGTCCTCTCTACAAAAATCTTAACCACTTGAGGAAGATCCTATGGTGAGTAACCATTCAAGTTCATCTAGTTCTTCTAGAGCTATCTTTCAAAGGGATATTCTAATGCTTGATAGAACAAATTACACAGTATGGAAGATTCAGATGGAGACTCATTTGAGATGTATTGGTAAGGAGATTTGGGAGATCAAATAGAATGTCGTCACGCCCTATAATCTAGGATCTGGCAATCCTCCTCTGGCAAACCTGTACAAGGAGCTTGAGAATGATTGTAGAGTAAGAGAAGCCCTCTTGTGTGCACTTTCTGATTAGCAAATAATAGGATTAACCGACAAATCATCTGGAAAGGCTATATGGGACAAATTGGAGACTCTTAATGAAGGTGACCCTATAGTGAAGATTAGTAAACCTGATGGTTACCAAGTGAGATATGAAAACCTGAAGATGGAAGAAGATGAAAGGATTACTACATTCATGGAAAGGGTAAATGAGATTTTTATGGGAATTCAATGTTGTGGTGGAACTCTGAGAGAAGATGAAATTGTTTCCAAAGTCCTGACAGCCCTACCACCATCTTACAAAATTAAGGCTACTAATATTAATGAGTTGAGAACAATGTCTAATACATCTTTCAATAGAGATACTTTGGTTCGAAAACTATCTACTTTTGATCTTGAAGAATTTGGACCTTATAGAGCTATGAAGTCTGAACTTTCTTTTCATGCATCTACATCTACAACTGGTAAGCAAGATAGGAAAGCTTTATATGCAAAGGAATTGGAAGATATGAAGAGAGAAGATGATGAGTTTGAGTTGTCAGACACAATGCACCACTAAGAGTGTTGGCATTTTGATGATCATGTTGTGATTGTCATTGATGGACACACACTTGCTATGACATCACTTTGAGAATGTATGAATTATGCTCAACTGGTAATTGTTCCAAACTGGTATCATGTTGTAGTCTTTAGACTATTGTTGTTATGCAGAAAGTGCTTTCCGATCTCAAGCGGTATAAAAACCCAAGCTGCATAGAGAGATCAAGCAGTTTAAGGATCTCAAGCAGAGAAGAGCAAAGGAGCTAGAAGCAGCAGTTATCTTTTTCAGTCTTCAATTTTTGTAAACCAATAATTTGTTAAACCGGTATTACTCTGAGTTACCAACTGGTAACCAGAAAGTTGGACAAATCAGTTATACTCTGTGATGAGTTACCATCCACCGACACTTTGATGGTGATTTTGTGCCATGTTTCCAAATGTCTCTAGATACAATGAACCTAGGAACTTGCAATGTAATCCTATTGGACCGACATGAAATCAGATTCCTTTTAAGGACATCATGTCTAGGGTTTTAATAGGTGTGTAGTTGATAGGGTTTGTGGTGGTTGATGAGCTCTTGAATGTGCGATATTAAATAAGAAGATCAAGTCTGTGAGTTGTAATAGAGTAAGGAGTTACTAAAGACTTTAGTAATGCTGAAATGCATTAGCTATGAGCTACAATGGATCTAATCAAGTAGACTGTGCCATTTGCTAGATCATTCACTTGTTGATTACTCACATATTTAACAAGTTAGAAACCCTTAATCGGGTAGGCCCAAAAAAGCATTTGTAAATCCTCTAACAAGGTGGTTCACATCTGTGGATCTAAAATCCTCTCACAAGGTATTCTTTAATCAGACTTATCTCCTAACAAAGTTTGAGATTCCTAATAGGATCTATTCTAGTAAAAAACATTGTATGACCTTAACCGGTTTGGTTACTATTCTGCAGATAGTTACTTGTGAGTTTCATCTCACCGTGGTTTTTCCCATTTGGGTTTCCATGTCAAAATCTCTTATGTTATGGTGATTGTGTTTCTGTGGGTGAATGCATTATTTTCTATTTGGTTTACATGTGTGTTAACCAGTTTGTTTGCTAAACTGTTTTACCAGTTTACTGCTAGACTATTAAAGTGTTTAAGTACATCAATTTTTCGTATACTAATTCACCCCCCCCTCTTAGTATTAATCAATTGGTATCGGATCCAACCTTTCTATAAGTCTAACCACTTAGAAAGATATATGGGGGAGTACACTGTGAGGGAACTTACTCATCAACTCACTCAGTCTAAGCAAGCCTATGATGAACTTATGGTCAAATATAAGGCCTCCTAGGCAAAAAGAAGAGAGAATGCTGAAAAACTGATGGAGCTAACTGAAAATAGTTCTTCTAATGAAGCAGACATGGAAGCCTTAATTCAAGAAGTTGAAAAATTGAATGAGTCTAATTCCAACCTAAGAAGGGAACTTGAAGGCCTAACTATCAGAATGTGTCAAGAGCTTGAGAACCGAAGGAAAGCTAAAGATCTGGTAAAAGACAAAGATCAAAAAGCAAATCAAGGAAAGCCTACAAGCAGTTGGAACCGGCTATCTGGAAGTGCTGAACAAATATTTTGATGAGTTTAGATGTAAAATGAATCAAAGAGTAAGAATATCCGATGATATAGTCAAAAAGTATGAGGAAGGCATCTACTTCACCATCAAAGTTGATGAGTGCATAATGGAGGCGGTTGAGCCTAGACAGGAAGAAGTGGAACCAATGGGATATGAGGTAATGAATGACATGTTAGATGGGTATGCCTCTACCCTAATCATCTCACCCTTTGATCTAAAGGAAAAGAGAACTGGCACCTATTTGGAAAGGGTTACACAGGTTCAAGAACCCTCAGTAAAGAAGGGAAAGGCAGTGCCTTCAACATCAGCACCAGTTACCACACCAAGTCCCAAAGTGACCAAGCGGTCACCAGCAAAGAAGAAACTAGAAGCGGCACCTCCCAAAGTCTTTGAGAGGAAGCGGAAGACAAAAGGAAATACACAAGACTTAGAGGACACTATCTCTGAAGAACTTCCTAAGAAGACTATGCAAGCGAGGAAAAAGACAAAGAGTGAACCGGCATCATCTGCATCGGTAAATATTGATATTTCCTCTTACAAACCTTTGACACATTGTCAAAGAACAATTAAGAATATTAGAAGAAAATTACTTGGCGATTTAGAAGAATGCTTTGTTGATTTTAATGATGATGAAAAGAAAGAAGTTGAATAGGAAGTTATCAATTATTTATGCATTAATGACCGATGGCCATCAGAAATTAAATCTGAGGCACCTGATTCTTTGTAGAATTCTTTAGACAACAAGTGGCACATTGCCATAGAAAAGGAAAAAGAAATAAGAGAGGAAGTATTTGCATAATACTTTCTTGATGTACCTAAAATAGAACTGTATGAAGTGGTGGAGAAATATAAGGGCCTCTTCTTCATGAGAAGAAGAAGACTCCTATTATTGGAAGGAAAAGTTCCCAAAGTGGTCAAAGATACCCACTCCCTTGTTCAATCAACTTTAATACTCAATGAAGTGGCTGAAGCCAATAGGAAAGCAGAGCAAGAACCGGAAATCACTCAACCGGATGAAGTATACAATAGTGAAGGAGAACCGGTCACCACTCAAATGGAATAGATTGATGTTGATGCCTTAAATGGTGACAATATTACTTTGGATGTACTAGTAGAAACAGAAGGTCAGGAGAAATAGGAGGAAGACAAGAGAAAATAGGTAGAGGAAGAGAAGAAGAAACATGAGATAGAAAAGACAAAACTGGAAGAATAGGAAAAGAAGAAAGAGGATGAGAAGAAAAAGAAAGAGGAAGAAAAGAGAAAAGAAGAGGAAAATAAGAAACAAGAGGATGAGAAGAAGAAGAAGGAAGTAGGAAAAGGAAGAGGAGAAGAAAAAGGAAGAGGAGAATAAGAAGGAAGCGGAAAAGGAAGAGGAGAAGAGAAAGGAAGAGGAGAAGAAGAAGGAAGCGGAAAAGGAAGAGGAGAAGAAAAAGGATGAAGATGAAAAGAAGTGGAAAGAAGAGGAGAAAAAGAAGGCAGAAGAAGATGAGAAAAGAGCCAATGAGAAAGAAGAAGTGGCACAGAGCACTCATATGGAGACTCCAAAGATAACTTGTAGTCAAGCCAAACCGGCTGACATTACCGGTCCTATTGACCTCATTTCTACAAACGAATCGGAGCTACTACAAAGAATTAAGCTTTCTCAAGAGCGATTCGATGTTCTAAGGAGGAAAAAGGAGAAAGATGTTATCCAAACTATGGTGGAAACACTCACCAATTTGATACCTGGTACAAACCTCCCTAGTACCGACTCCTCACTTGCCCAATTGAAGCTTCTATGTATAGTTGTGGAAGACCAAGTCCAAAGCCTGGAAGAGTTGTAGAAACAAATGCCAAAAAGGAGCATTAAAAGGCTCTGGACATTTCCTTGGTGAAGAAGTTTAATGAGCTTCGGTCATAACTTCAGAAGGCATAAAAGGATATCAAAGATGCAATAGATGAGGGAAATCTACTACTTAGCAAGACTTGTCAGCCTCATTTATTTTGTGATGATGTGCTCACTCAGAAGGACAAACTACAATCTGATATGTAGTCATTTATTATCACCTTCAAGATGCCATATGATTCCTTCTCCACATATGGACAAACTGCTCACCGGTTTCAACTTCAGTCTGCAAGACTAGAGGCAGAGATAAGCAACCAAACATGTAATTTATAGGAACTTCAACTGGTCCTACTGCCAAGACTGCAAAGTCTCCAGAAATGCTACCTCAATATAGATGCCCATAACGGTTACTCAAGAGATGAGTACCATGGATGCCATGGAGGAGCAGGTTTATTAGATGCAAACGGACAATGAGGTTGCTATCTCATTGCTTGAATCATGGTCTTTATCCATAAAGACATTTATGTAGGATTTTAAATCAATTTTTGACAAATTTCACTCTTTATTGTCCTAAACTTTTTAAATCAGTTTTTAATGCAAATGAAATAGGGGTTTTTCAACTATACTTTGTCATTGTTGGCAAAGGGGGAGTGGTATTCTTTATTTTAAATTTTGATGCATGCTTTGCATACTTTCATGTTTCTCTCATTAAGGAAGTAGTATACATTGTATTCTCTACAAAAGGGATAGTGTATATGCTTAGGGGGAGTAATTTTACTGATGGCATAATTTTGTTGTAAAACACTTAGATTTAAAAAATTTCCTAAGTGTTTCCATCAATGCCAAAGGGGGAAAATGTTGGCATTTTGATGATTATGTTGTGATTGTCATTGATGGACACACACTTGCTATGAGATCACTTTGAGAATGTATGATTTGTGCTCAATCGATAATTGTTCCATACTAGTATCATGTTGTAGTCTTTAGACTACTATTGTTATGCAGAAAGTGCTTTCTGATCTCAAGTGGTATAAAAACCCAAGCGGCATAGAGAGATCAAGCGGTTTAAGGATCTCAAGTGGAGTAGAGTAAAGGAGCCAAAAGTGGCAGTTATCTTTTTCAGTCTTCAATTTTTGTAAACTGGTATTACTTTGAGTTACCAACCGGTAACCAGAAAGTTGGACAAACTGGTTATACTCTGTGATGAGTTACCATCCACCGACACTTTGATGGTGATTTTGTGTCATGTTTCCAAATGTGTCTAGATACAATGAACCTAGGAACTTGCAATATAACCCTATTGGACCGACATGAAATCAGATTCCTTTTAAGGACATCATGTCTAGGGTTTTAATAGGTCTGTAGCTAATAGGGTTTGTGGTGGTTGATGAGCTCTTGAATGTGCAATCTTAACTAAGAAGATCAAGTCTGTGAGTTGTAATAGAGTAAGGAGTTACTGAAGATTATAGTAATGCTGAAATGCATTAGCTATGAGCTACAATGGATCTAATCAAGTAGACTATGCCATTTGCTAGATCATTCACTTGTTGATTACTCACATCTTTGACAAGTTAGAAAGCCTTAACTGGGTAGGCCCAAAAAACCCTTTTAAATCCTCTAACAAGGTGGTTCACATCTATGGATCTGAAATCCTCTCACAAGGTAGTCTTTAATCAGACTTATCTCCTAACAGAGACTGAGATTCCTAACGGGATCTGTTCTAGTAAAGAACATTGTATGACCTTAACCGGTCTGGTTACAATTTTGTAGATAGTTACTTGTGAGTTCCATCTCACCATGGTTTTTCCCATTTGGGTTTCCACATCAAAATCTCTTTTGTTATGGTAATTGTGCTTCTGTGGGTGAATGCATTATTTTCTATTTGGTTTGCATGTGTGTTAACCGGTTTGTTTGCTAGACTATTTTACCTGTTTACTGCTAGACTATTAAAGTGTTTAAGTATAGTTATTTTTTGGTATACTAATTCACCCCCCCTCTTAGTATTCATCATAAGAGGGGGGTGAATCAATGGTTCTCAAACTTTTCTCTTTTTCTATCCTCTATGAGCATACTGGTTAATAGATCTAATTATATGTGCACTTACCGATTAGTAGGGAGATCTACACAAGGGACATCACATAACACCAATATATATGACGAAAACCCAAGATGGGAAAAACCTCAGTGAGAAATGCTACTGGAGGCTACTGTTCCAATCCAACCTCACAATGAAAACATTGTTACAAAGTTTAGGGCACCAACCTAAGGAGCACCAACTACTGACTTTATGGGCTACAACTCCTGCATCGAGCTACAACTCAGTGTTGTTAAAGTAAACTTCAAATACAAAAGTAGTTATCTTGTTACAAGTAAATCTTGAAACCATTTCTTATACCTTACTCTGTTGGTTAGATACCTTCTTTGCAACACTGACTCACTTCTCTTGTTGCTCACACCTATTGCTTCTCTACCAATAATACCTACTTGTTCACTAACTGCCTTCTCTTTGACACTCTTCACTTTTTCTCTACCAGTATAACCACTATCAGTTCTGCTGTTCACTCTCTCTCTTGTCTCAAATACTCATTGAGCACTTGGATGATTTTCTCTCACATGCATATTTAATACTTAGTCACTTCACAATAGCACAATATGTTTCTTGTCTTCAGCAGAAGAAACTAACAATGTCTTTTGCCTTCATATTTATAGGCTATTTTTCCCACTGAAATCCAATTCAAATTCTAGGCGGTTAGGGTTTTTTCACCATCCTTGAGGAAAACCAAATCCAATCAGATCCTATTTGATCTGATCTTTTAGATTCCTAGTCTACACAACTTTGCCATTTATGCACCTCCTAGATCATGCCTTCCATCTCTAGTGATTTTCTTTTTACCCTATCGGCTGGTCTCTTGGTCAAACACCAAGATTTGGTTTTGTTGTTTCCTTCATCTGCCTTGATCTCCTCAATCACTCTTAGCTAGCTCATAGTTGCCCTCTAGACCTCAAGTTACAAACCTTTGCAACAGCTTTGCAACACGTTATGTGATTTGTTGGATCTTTCACCAATATCAACCAACCCTACAACTACCCCATCTGTGTACATTCCATCCTTATCCAAATGTATCTTTGCTACCTTGACTCCAAGTGGTATCCATGTCGACCATCTACCAACTTGGTTCTTCATTTCAGTACAAATAGGATCACCAACCAAATACTTTTACTGGTTCCTCTTCTCTATCGGTATACAAACCATGTCGACATATCACACTCTACCAGTTAACTCATCATGTCTTCTCTCTGCTGAACTATCGGTGGAACACCTTGACCGTTCGTTAGACATGTCTATCTTGAGCATTCTCATTCCCACAAGGTGGGAAGACATTTGCATCTTCACCCTACTCATATTACTGGTAGACTTACATACTAGTAAGCCTTCTTTATGACACTCTGTCATCAACTATTAGCAGACTTCATCTTTAGTTTGGCCATTCTCCTCTAACTACATTTTCTTAGCCTTCTCTTCTCCCTTATCATCTTAGACCATATCACATCTGATTTGTCAAGATGACAAACACACTACACTCCTTCTATATTAGCATTTCAACATGCCTCTACCTACTCTCTCTTATCTCAAAGAATCATGATGCACACTATGCATACATGGAGATAAGTTTTGTTTACTGGTGAAGTGGCACCTTGTCTTTTGCATCCTGCAGTGTACCCATGTGACTTCCCTATTTGTGTAGCATTTCTTCAAATAGGCACATGTGATCCAATGATGGCACTTTCACTATCAGTCATTACTACTCATGAGGACTGCATCTTCATCCGGTGGGAGTCTTGTTTTTTCTGCAACCTCACAGCATACCGGTGACCTGTTCATTCTTCTCCTCTAGTGTTGATGTGATTCAGATAACATTTTGCCTCTTCATCACAAAAAACCACTCAAACACCTTTGCTTGTACACTGGTCTTGAAATTTGTAGGCTAACAACCACTTACTTGGTTGATCTTACTCCCCATGTCAACACATCACTTACTAGTTGACATCCTTTCCTTACCAGTGGTATAGTGCACCAGTATTGATCACCTTACCATCTCATCCACACAAGCTAGGCACAAACTCATGTACCAGTGACTCTCAAGGTCATCTTACTTACCTTTTTCGATGTTTTGCAACACAAGGTGATATCAAAGATATCTCAGCCTGTACTCCTCCTTGACAGTGTTGCATATTAATCTCTCATACTGGTAGTCATCCCATACTGGTTGACATCAATGATAACCCAATGCCAATAATCTCCCCCTTTGGCATTGATGTCAACTCATGTAATATCCAGTATACTACATAATCCTTCTCCCTCTTTCACTGATCTATGGGCTTTTAGCACATGTACCATGCTATATACTACAGAATCCTTCTCCCCCTTTGACAACAATGTCAAAGGGCACTATCAAGATATCATTCCTCCTTGTATTTACCAAGTACTGTCATTATTATTTCTCCCCCTTTGTCTCTACCAAATGTCTCTCCTTCTTTGATACCAATTGTTACAAATTGTGACATTTTCTCAGGTCACAACTCTTGAGATGAGGGACTCAACCATCAACTGAGGCTAATTGAGCATGTAAATCTGAAACCATTTCTTAAAACACTCAAATGCAGAGGGATGTGTTAGTGAACACTACTCACTTTCCAGTCAACCTGCATCACCTCCTGTTTGATTCAAATTTCTTTAGGAATCAAATCTGATTGTACTACCAATACAACCAACTAGACGATGGGTAGATACCCCTTACAATGAAATTCCCTTGGGAATTCCTATTGTAATTCCCATCATCTACAGTTTGGACAATTAGTATCCTTATCAGTTCAATCATGTCAGCTCAACATCATGAGCACTTGAACTCCCCCTGAATCACACATCTCAGGTTCTCATCACTAACCAGGTCCAATACCGGGGCTCCAATCTTCACCATATACCAGTTGATTTGTGCATATATGATCATTTGATGATTCTTCAGTTCCATTGTATCCACCACAACTTATGACATGATCCTTAATTCACACAATGTCATACAATGACATCATCATGCTATAAAATAAACCAATTAGCCCAAAGATATGTAAGCCTACAAGATCAGAAACCAAACCCACTTATGTCATTTAGGTCTTCATCAACACCACCTGAGACATAACTTCACACCGTGCTATCGGGGCTATTGCAATAATCTCCAACCCCATTGTCTTACATATCCTGCAAGTACCTATTAGCAATCATACTGATAACAATCTGCACATACCAATTTTCTTGTACTAGTCTATTATCACTACTAGAGGACCTTCCTATCACTCTTGACTTCTTGTGTCATCATGTATCTGATTCCAACTATTTTCTTGTCATGTACAAACACATCAGTAGTGATCCAACATTCATCTGTAGGTGTGTAGTCAAGGAATCCTCTACACACACTTATCTTTTCATTTTCATTCTTCTTACTAGAAAGAACATGTCCTTCCATGTTTCCTTCATCACTGAGGGGGTGAATGCTAAGTTCAATGTGCTACTCCCCCTATGATTCTACATCTCCTTTAGGCCTTAGGAGACATCACCTATGCAATGAGTGCACAGTGTTGATCCATGGTTGGTCTCATTCTTCCTCTAATTTTTTCAGGATTGGGAGTAGGTCTTTCCTTCTTCTACTAATGGATCCTTCCATTTCTTGATTCTCCAACACAGCCAAAAGTAGTGCTATAGTAGCACAAAAAATCCATCCCAAAATCATGATTGGGAAATCTCTTGACATACCGGTTTGACCATCTTCTCCTGGTCATGTTGTTGTGACTAACAACCAAAACTGGTGGGCCTCTTTCTCCTATAGAGACATTTCTCCTTTGGTTCCATGTAGGTCTCTGCCTTCCATATACTCTATTTTTGCCTTTCTGCAGAGCATAGTTATTGTACCAGCCTCCATGTGGTTGCAGGTTCCTCTTCCTGCACTCAAAATCTCTATGGCCACTATGACAAAAAACATTGCAGTCATGACTAACAACATTTGCATAACCGGGAGAGGGGACATGCATGTATCTACTCCTGGATACATTTTTCTCATGCATGATTTCTATGAGATCCTAGATCATTCCTTCTAGATCTCTTTATACATTCTTCTTCCCTATGGCCATAAGCATTACATGCAAAGTAGTAACTGGTAAATGATGGCATGTGACTTACAAATTTATTTTTCCATGCTTGAGGAGATCTTACCAATTTTGCATCTCCATTTCTTCTTCTTTGAAAAGGGATCCTTGATTGTCCATTCTGTGCATCTCTTCCATCTAATCTCTTCTTCTCCCACACTTGCTTCCCCCTATGGGTGGTAGCATTTATTTATCCTTTGTCGGTAGAGCATCTTCTTCTAGTGAAGCTATCTTCTCCCATCTTCCCCTTACCTTTGGGATCTACATGATTCTTCCTTTTTGGAGCACCAGTCTTCACTCTTGTCAGTAATAACTCACCAATTATGGTCAAGTCAACCTTATTTTGAGGAGTATTTCTAACTAAGAAGGTTTGGCCTTTTTTTTCTCCATTTGAGGAGATAAATTGCATGTCATTGTGGGGGACATTCTTACTGGTGGAGCATTCACCAACACCACTTCCTAACCCTTTAGTATCTTTGGCATGCTTCTACTTCTTGAACATCTTGTCCAAGACATCACTACTACCATCAAACTGGGTTCTTTCCTTGAGCTCATCCTTACTCTTCTCAAGGTCACTTCAGAGAATCTCCATTTCTCCAACTAGCTACAAATATTCTTCATTCTTTATTTCTAGCCTCGATGCTAGATCTTCACACCGGCAGTCCTTGGTGTTCTCTGCTTGAGACTTCAACTCTGAGCTACATTTCTCATATTCTTCAAGGGATTTTGTCAGTGGGTTTTTCTCTATTATAGCAACATTCTTGAATATCTTGTATTCTCTTCTGACTCTACTGAGTTCTTCAAGTGCATTTACAAGCTCTCCTTCAAGATCAACCTCAGCTTCTTCTTCTTCTTCACTTTCACTATCACTCCCAAACACATCTTGTTGGTAGGAGTGTTCTACATGATAATATTTAGAAGTGTACCTTTCATCTTCTAAATCTTGAGCCATGAAGAGGTGGGTTCCTTCTTCATCACTACTGTTGTTGCTAGCAGATCTATCTTCATCATCCTTATAAATATGAGATGTATTTCTCATATTTCCTTCAAATGCCTGTTCTGTAGTTTTGGGCTCATTTCCATAGAGCTTCTTCAATCTTTTCCATAAGCTCTTTGATGTTGTGCATCTGTCCACCTGTGAGGAAACATCACTAGTGAGTCCACTGAATATAGCCTTCATGGCTTCTTTATTGCACTGGTTTCTTCTTTGTTCTACACATCCCATAAAAAGACTGACCTTTGTAGGAAGACCATCAACTACTGACATCCATACATGAAAACCTAAAGAGGATAGGAAGACTTCCATTTTGAAACTCCAAATAGAAAAGTTTGAACCATCAAATATAGGAGCAAAGATTGACACTAGACAAATCATTGTGTCCTTAGGTCAGAATCTACCCAAGCTATAGAAAGCTCATCTAGTTGGGAACCTATGCTCTAATACCAATTGTTAGACACAATGCACCACTGAGAGTGGGGTGAATCAGTGGTTCTCAAACTTTTTTCTTTTTCTATCTTCTATGAGCATACCAGTTAATAGATCTAATCCTATGCAGACTTACCAGTTACTAGGGAGAACTACACAAGAGCAATCACATAAGAGATATCACATAACACCAATATATATGAGGAAAACCCAAGACAGGAAAAACCTCAGCGAGGAATGTTGTTGGAGACTACTGCTCCAATCTAGCCTCACAATGAAAACACTATTACAAAGTTTAGGGCACCAACCCTAGGAGTACCAAACCCTAAATTTATGGGCTACAACCCAAAGGAGATAAAAGCCCTAACTGTAGGGTACCTACCCAAGGAGCATCAACTCGTGACTTTATGGGCTACAACCCCTGTACCGAGCTACAAATCAATGTTCTTAAAGTAAACTTCAAATAAAAAAGTGGTTATCTTGTTACAAGTAAATATTGCAACCATTTCATATACCTTACTCTGTCGGTGAGATAGCTTCTCTGCAACACCAACTCACCTTTCTTGTTGCTCAAACCTATTTCTTCTCTATCGATAAGCCCTACTGGTATACCTCTTCTGCTCTTCTTCACTGTAGTATCTCTTCCTCACTTCTCTACACTTTACCAGTGCTAAACTCTATCGGTTCATTGTTTGCCTTCTCTTCGGCACTCTTCACTTTTTCTCTACCAGTATAACCACTGCTGGTTCTTCTCTTCACTCTCCCTCGTCTTAGATACTCTCTGAGCACTTGGCTAATTTGATCTCACATGCAAAAGTAACACTTAGTCACTTCACAATTGCATAATATTGTTGGCATTATGGGTGAATTGATTATTTATGGCATTGATGTTTTGTCGTTGATGTCAACACTAGCTGTTACTAGCAGACACAATTACACTGGCTGATATGGATGGTTACCGGCAGACAGGTTACCAGTATAAGATCTAGTGTTACCGACAGGAGAGATTATCTATTGGCCACTTTCAGCATGTTTGGATTAGTAAATTATATTCAATTTCATGTGTTATATGCTCCATAAGAATGTTTTAGTCAGTTGGTATTGGCTTGGTAATTGTATTTTATCATACACTCTGGTAAACCCTTATTGGCACTAGTTTAAAGCTTTACTGACAGAGCTTTCAATGAGGAATCATGGCAGGATGCACAATTGGTGTTGGTAAAATTTCTTCAAGGTTTTTAGGATACTAAAGATGTTCTTTGATCATGCTTCAAGTGCTTGAAGATATTGCATTGGTGTGCTAGACCCAGAATAGGTCTGGTACCTATCTAGGTTATGGACCGGTATCCTGCTAGTGTGTACTACACACGTTACTTGGATGATTTAAGATATTTTTGTTGGCATATGATGAACCGGCATGTTGATATGATGATAATGTATGTTGTCATTGATGATTATCAGTTCAAGTGAACCGGTATGCAAATTGGAAGAAGTTGGTCAACTGGTATGAAGAGATGCAGTGAACTGGTGTCGGGGTTTCACTGAGTATGACTACTGGTTGGTAGTCTCAAATATAGGGTTTCTAGTTTGGCAATCTTGCTTGAGTGATGCAATCGATGACATTCTGTGATGAGTTAGCTAATAGATGAAAATGAGATCGTGATGCCATGTCAGCTTTGTGCATGTGAAATATTTCCTTGAGGATCTTTCATGTGAAGATCGACTGTATTAAATGTCTACCTCGGGAATGAACATTCTTCTTAGCAGTATGAGAAGAAAGTGTGATGAGTTGCTGATTTCAATGTGTGGTGAAGAATGGATGATGTAGATTGTCTTGTGATCTATTTAAAATTGTATTTCTCTATGCAAAATGTTTGGACGATCAGGATTGGACCGCTTGTACTGAAAACCTAAAATGTTTAGGGTTTAGGGTTTATACTACCAACATAATTGTTGTCTATAAGGTCAATGATGTTTGTTATTGAAAGTTGTTGGAAAATGTTGTTTGTGTATCTAAGTGATGAGATACTTGCAGAGCAGAGGAACTAAAAAACAATCTACCTTAGCATATAGTGTTGTTATCAAATCATAGCTTTACTTGGTGTCTTCTAACCATTTCAACAGAAGGAAAATCCCTTTGTCAAGTAGCTTTAACAAGCTTACTATAAATCCTCTAACCAGGCGACTCAAGTTCATTGAGTTCTTTACATCCTCTAGCAAGGTAACCTTTAACATGGTTTCAACCTTTAACAGGGTATATATCCATCCCTTAACCGAGTGATCTTTAACAGGATCGGTTCCTAGCAGAACCTTATTGTAATGTCTTTAACCAGACCAGGCTCCTCAAAAGGAGAGCTTCAAAAGAGTTCAAAAACAAGCTTGTGGGTATTCATCCCCACCGTGGTTTTTTCCATTTGGGTTTCGAAATGAAAAATCTGTGTGTCATGAGTTGTTCATTTTTCATGTGATGATTAAGTATTATTTGTTTAAGTGATTATGCATGCAGAGATAATGGTTAAGGTATTGTTGACACACCACATGTATATGTTTATGGGTGAAGTAGTTACTGATAACTCAATGATGAGTAAATAGTACCAAACCAGTACTAAGAAGGGGGGGTGAATCAGTATAGGCAAAAATACAGTCCTAAACCAGTTTGATAGCAAACACTTCAAATGACTGGCAGACAGTGATACCGGTTTGAAATAAAGTGCAACTAGTAAAGCTAAGAATATTTGAGTCAAGCATTAACTAGTTACTCACTTAGCTTTTCACTCAACTCGAGACTACACTACCATTTCACCCTTATGCATAAATAGGTAATCTATCATCATACCACAATAACATCTAGTTCAACATGTTTTATTGACAAGCATAAAACATAGAACCATCATATGCTTGACAGACAATAGAAAAGTGTCACAAGATGAAAGCATCACACATGACACACATATTTTTCATGTGGAAACCCAACTGGGAAAAAGCACGGTGGGGATGAATACCCACAAGCTATTTTGGAACTCTTTAGAAGTCCGCTCTGTTAGAAGTATTGTCTGGTTAGAGACATTACTAGGTTTTGCTAGGAATTGATCCTGTTAGGGATCACCTGGTTAAGGGATGGCTACAATACCTGGTTAAGGGTTAAACCCTATTAAAGGTTACCTTTTTAGAGGATTTCAAGAACTCAATAGCTAAAGGATTCTGAACTCAGTAGCTTTGAATTACCCTATTAAAGGATTTTCAGCAAGCTGATGAAGGCTACCCTATTAAGGGATTTTCCAGTTGTTGAGGTGGTTAGAGATCAATAAGTATTACAATGATTTGGTAACAACACTCAATGCCAATACAAATCTTCTTAAGCTCCTCTTCACCTTCTGCACTTACACTCTGTAGGTATCACTTCTCTCCTTTTGTTCTGGAAAGAATCATGTATCCCTTCTCTTGGATACACACACAAAACTTTTGCCAACAACCTTAGAAAGAGACACAACATCAACCTTATAGGAAAACAGATAGGTTGGTAGCATAAACCCTAAACCCTAAACTTTTTAGGTTAAGGAATTCAAATGGTTCAATCCTGACCATTGAGCACATTGCATTAAATGCAGTAGATCCTGATCCAAACTCAAGACATTCTCCATCGTTCATTTCCACTAATTTTATGGTGGCTGATAACCCATCACATGTTATCACCGTTTTACAAACTTTGCACATTCCCAAGGTAGATAGGAACAATCTCCCTCATGCAAGATCCTTCATGCACATAGGCTTATGTGCGAACATGATCTATTCTTCTTTACAATGCTAACTCATCACACAATATCATTGATTGAGCTACACAGGCTTGAAGCACATCAACAAGAAACCCTAAAGTTGATAATACCAATCGCTAGTCATACAATATTTCCATATGATAGTTCCCATAACTATATGTTGGTTCATCATGAACAAGCATACCGCTTCACTTTGGCACAAATGTCGGTTCATAGTGTTATACCGGTTCTCACATATGTTGGTTCACACCTCTTCAACATATTGACATTAGTGACAATATATAATGTCATTATGTCCTCATACTGGTTCACATAATGCCAATAATCTCCCCCTTTGGCATTGATGGCAATATACAAAGATATCTCTCTGCTTCACATCTTCTCCCGTAATTTTTGCAGATATCTTCTCTACTTCACATCTTCTCCACCTTTGACAACAATGCCAAAGTGGAGGCATAAGCTTCCCTATTCCATTATGTTGCTCCCCCTAAGGAGTAGCATCCTCTAACACATCAATCCAAAATAAATTTTACTATGCAATACCTGACTGATGTGGAGCATATGATTTTAGTTCACCTCCTGAAGGGGCAGTACCCCTAATTCACCTCTTAAGTATGTAAATGTAGTCTTTGGGAGAGGCTTGGTGAATATGTCTACTAACCGCTCCTTACTGGAAACATGCTCCAATGCAATCTCTTTGTTCTAAACCTTTTCCCTCAAGAAATGATACTTAAGCTCAAAGTGCTTGGTTCTAGAATGTAAAACCAGATTCTTGGAGATATTAATTGCACTAGTATTGTCACAAAATATACTTACCAATTTAGATACATGAACTTTGAAGCCATTCAATACATGCTTCATCCAAATTGTCTGAGTACAGTTCATGAAAGCTGCAACATACTCCACTTCCACTGTAGACTGAGAGCTACAACTCTGCTTTTTACTCATCCATGAGACCAATCTACCACCAAGGAAGAATGCACCACCGGTTGTTCTCTTCTGGTCATCTACATTACCAGCCCAATGAGCATCTATGAACACTTTTAGGTTAAAATCATTATTGTATGGATACCATAACCCATAGTCAATAGTTCCTTTCAAATACCTAAGAATCCGCTTGACTATAACCAGGTGGGATTCTCTTGGACTTTTCTAGAATCTTGCAGTAATGCCAACTGCATGTGCAGTATCCAGTCTGCTATGCACTACATAATACAACTTACCAATTATTGATCAGTATTTCTTCTCATCAACCAATGCAGAGTCATCCTCTTTGGATAGTTTACAACCGGTCACCATCGGTGTACCAACTAGTTTTCTATCTTCCGTGCCAAAGGTCTTCAACACCTCTTTGACATTATTGGACTAAGTGATAAAGATTCCATCCTTCATCTGTTGGATCTGCATTCCAATGAAGAACTTAATCTCCCCTATGAGTGACATCTCAAACTCTTTCTTCATCTCATCTGCAAATTCATGACTCATCTTGTCATCTCCACCAAAGATAATGTCATCAACAAATACTTCACAGATCAGGATCTGATCTCCTTCAAACTTCAAGTAGATATTGCTATCATCACTTGTTCTCTCAAATCTAATCTTCACAAGATGGGAATGTAGACATTCATACCATGCTCTAGGTGCCTGCTTTAGCCCATATAAGGCTTTATGTAGCCTACATACCATGTCACTATCTTCAAATAGGGCAAACCCATCCGGTTGCTCTATATACACCTCCTCTTCAAGTACATCATTTAGGAATGCAGATTTTACATCCATTTGATATACTTTTAAGCCTTTAAAAGTTTCATATGCAAGAAGCATATGAACTCCTTCCAATCTAGCTACAGAAGCAAAGGTTTCTCCATAGTCTTCTCCATCTTCTTGGGCATATCCTTTGCACACTAGTCTGGCTTTGTTCCTAATCACTGTGCCATTCTGATTCAGCTTATTTCTGAAGACCCATTTGGTACCAATGACATTTTGTGCTCCAATCTAGGTACCAAGGACCATGTACCATTTTTCTCTATCTCGTCAAGTTCCTCTTCCATTGCCTTGATCCAGTCTTCATCCTTATGTACCTCTTTGAATGTTTTAGGCTTGAATTCAGAGATCATACATGAGTTTTCTCTGACTTTTCTTCTTGTAAGGATTCTTGCATCCTTATCTCCTATGATCTTCTTAGGATCATGATTCAACTTGACATACCGAGGAATGGTCTTGATAGATTCCTCTTTCTTTTCTTCTTCATCCTCATCTCCATTAGTATCAGCATCTACATCTGCCGGTGTAGGAATACTGTTATTGGTACTTGGTTGACTGACAACTAGTTCCCAAAAGGTTTTAACCGGTTCATTTACCACTTGCTAACTGCTAGTTTCCTTAGTTTTCTCAGAGGTTTCATCAACTCTTACATTGATGCTTTCTATAATTCTATGAGTCTTATTGTTGAAGCACTTGAGAGCTTTGCTCTTGGTGGAATATCTTACGAATATTCCCTCATCACATTTCACATCAAATTTGCTCTTATGTTCACTCGTCTTGATGTAACATTTGCTACCAAAGACTCTAAAGTAGCTAACCACAGGTGTCTTATTGATCTAATACTCATAAGGAGTTTTATCCTTACCTTTCTTGATGAGTACCCAGTTCATTGTGTAGACTATAGTGCTCACCGCTTCTCTCCAAAAGGTGTGAGCTACCTTTCCTTGAATCAACATGGTTCTAGCTACTTCAACCATAGTCTGATTATTCCTCTCTGCTAGGCCATTCTGTTGTGGAGTCGGGGGGCAGACAATTGCCTCTTGATGCCATGTTCTTCATAGTACTTATTGAATTCACCGGAAGTGAATTCCCCTCCTTGATCAGTTCTGAGGCACTTGATCCTTTTACCACTTTCCTTCTCCACTAATGCTCTAAAAGCTTTAAACTTTACAAAGGCTTCAAACTTGTCTTTCAAGAATGTGACCCACATCATTCTTGAGTAGTCGTCAATGAGAATCATGAAGTACCTATCACCTTGCACACTCCTAGTTTTCATAGGACCACACAAATCAGTATGCACAAGATCAATCAAGCTATCAGTAGTGAAAGGTTTACCTTTAGAGGTTGAGGAAGACATTTTCCCCAATTGACACTCTCTGGACAAAGTATTATCTAGTTTGCTTAGTACCGATAACCCTCTAACTACCTTGATCTTACTAGCCTTTACAATATTATCAAAGTTTACATGGCAGAGTCTCCTATGCCATATCTAGTTATCATCAAATCTAGCCATAAGACATGTACTTATATTTGCATTCAGATGAAATAGGTTACCTTTGGTCTGCATGCCGGTGGCCACCAATTCACCATTATTTTTCCTTTGATTCTACAAACTCCATTCTTGAATTCTAGAGTGAGGCCACTGTCATTTAGCTAGGCAACACTCAGAAGGTTGTGTCTAAGACCATCAACCCAATACACATTGTCAGCACTACTCTTTCCATTCAGAGAGATGGACCCTCTACCTTTGACCATGCATGGTGCATCATTGCCAAATCAAACCACACCACAATCATACTCCTCCAAGGATAGGAACTTTCTCCACTCACCAATCATATGGTGAGAACAACCACTGTCAATGATCCACTCATTGGAATTATCAAACTGGGAGACAAGAGCCTTCTTGTCTGACACATCTTCCTTGATAGCAACAAACACAATATCTTCATTTTCTTCATCATCTGATTCTTCATCTGTGACACCTTCATCAACTGCCACAAAATAGTTTCTTCAATTTCCTCCTTTGAATTCCTTGAACCTTTTCGGTTTGTCCTTGTTGTCGCTATTAGGATAGTTTACAGCAATATGTCCTATCCGGTTGCAAGAAAAGCATTTCAAAGGTAGCTTACCTTTGTATTTGTCGGTTCCTTTAGGAATTTTCTTGGCAAGGAGAGCTTCAAATGGCATCAAAATCTCCTTATCATCCATTTCTCTACTTTGTCTTGGTTCACCAATAGTGCTATCTTCTTTTCCTTTTCTAGATGGTATAGTAGAAACTTTAAAAGCTGATTTGGTCTTTTGAACACTTCCATCAAAACTATTTAGCTCATAGGCTGTCAAATTTGCTATGATGGAGTCCATGGATACCTTAGCCTTGTCTATTGATCTCATCTCCTGAATAGAAACAACCCTTATTGCATAGACCGACAATAGGGATCTCAGGACTTTGCTTACCACTGTGGAGTCTTCTATTTTACCACCTGCACTCTTGATATCTCCAACAACGGTTTTGAATCTTATTCCATACTTTTGAATGGTCTCACCTTCAACCATCTACATATCTTCAAAATTCCCTCTCAAGATTTCTTCCTTAGCCTATTTTACATGCTCATCACCGCCATAGATATTGTCAAGAGTATCCCATACCTCTTTGGGATTTACCTTGTCCTAAACATCAATAAACTCAATGTTAGATAAACTACTAATTAGGGCTTCCATGACTTGCCCATTTTCCTATATCTCCCTCTTTTGGTCATTGGTGAGAGTACTAGTAGGGGCAACATAGACATTCTCAACATAGCTCCAGTGTTGAGCACCCATGCTTTTGATGTATATCTTCATCTTGTATTTCCATATACTAAAATTTTCCCTGTTAAACTTTGGACCTTCCCTCTCCATCATTTGACTAGGATCTTTACCTCAAGTGGTTAAGCTTATAACACAGAGGACCTGGAGGACACTCTGATACTAATTAATAACTCAATGATGAGTGAATAGTACCAAACTGGTACGGAGAGGCGGGGGTGAATCAGTACAAGCAAAAATACAGTCCTAAACCGATTTGATAGCAAACACTTCAAATGATTGGTAGATAGTGATACCGGTTTGAAACAGAGTGCAACTGGTAAAGATGAGAATGTATGAGTCAAGCATTAATCAGTTACTCACTTATCTTTTCACTCAACTCGAGACTACACCACCATTTCACCCTTATGCACAAACAGGTAATCTATCATCAGACCATAATAAGAGCTAGTTAAACATGTTTTATTGATAGGCATAAAACACAAAACCATCATATGCTTGACAGACAATAGCAAAGCATCACACATGACACACATATTTTTCACATGGAAACCCAACTGGGAAAAACCACGGTGGGGATGAATACCCACAAGCTATTTTTGAACTCTTTAGAAGTTCGCTCTATTAGAAGCATTGTCCGGTTAGAGACATTACAATAGGTTCTGCTAGGAACCGATCCTATTAGGGATCACCCAGTTAAGGGATGGCTACAATGCTCGGTTAAGGGTTAAACCTTTTTAAAGGTTACCTTTTTAGAGGATTTCAAGAACTCAATAGCTAAAGGGTTCCAAACTCAGTAGCTTTGAATTACCCTATTAAAGGATTTTCAGCAAGCCGGTTAAGGCTACCCTGTTAAGGGATTTTCTAGCTATTGAGGTGGTTAGAGATCAATAGGTATTACAATGATCTGGTAACAACACTTAATGCCAATGCAGATCCACTTAAGCTCCTCTTCACCTTCTACACTTACACTCTGTAGGTATCACATCTCTGCTTTTGGTCTGGCAAGAATCATGTATCCCTTCTCTTGGATACACACACACAACTTTTGCCAACAACCTCAGAAAAAGACAGAACATTGACCTTATAAGAAAATAGATAGGTCGGTAGAATAAACCCTAAACCCTAAACCTATTAGGTTAAGGAATTCAAACGGTTCAATCCTAACCATTGAGCACACTGCATTAAATGCAGCAAATCTTGATCCAAACTCAAGACATTCTCTATCGTTCATTTCCACTAATTTTATGGCAGCTGATAACCCATCACATGTTATCACCATTTTATAGACTTCACACATTCCCAAGGTAGATAGGAACAATCTCCCTCAGGCAAGATCCTTCACACGCACAGGTTTATGTGGCAACACAATCTATTCTTCTTTACAATGCTAATTCATCACACAATATCATCGGTTGAGCCACACAGGCTTGAAGCACATCAACCAAAAACCCTAAAGTTGAGACTACCAACTATTAGTCATACAATACTTCCATATGCCGGTTCCCATAACTATATGTTAGATCATCATGAACAAGCACACCACTTCACTTTGGCATAAATGTCGGTTCACAGTGTTATATCGGTTCTCACATATGTCGGTTCACACCTCTTCAACATATTGATATCAATGACAACATACAATGTCATTATGTCCTCATACTAGTTCACATAATGCCAATAGTTATCAAGTATTAAATGTATTTGAAGTGTTCAGTCTTACCAGTCTATGTTGTCTAAAGTCTTACTGTGTTTAACTGATATTGCCATGGTTAAGTTTAGCGATGAAGACAACCGCTTAGTATTGTTTTATCTTGATAAGATTGTTGAAAAAGTTTTTGTTTGTACTAATTCACCCCCCCTCTCACTACCATTTAGGGTAGTTGTTTGTCATCATTATTCATCAATTGGTATTAGAGCTTCTCGAGGTCCTTGGTCATATAAGCTTAATCGCTTGAGGTAAAAGATCATGCCTTAATGATGAAGAGGGAAGGTCATAAGTTTAATAGAGATAACTTCAAAATATGGAAGGACAAAATGAAGATCTATATCAAGAGTTTGGGTGCTTAACACTGGAGCTATGTTGATATTGTCTATGTAATTCCCACTGGAACTTTAACTGATGATTAGAAAAGAGAGATTCAAGAAAATGGGCAAGTCATGGAAGCTCTTATTAGTAGTTTTTCTGATATTGAGTTCATTGATGTACAACATAAGGACACTCCTAAAGATGTATGGGACACATTGGAAACTATTTATGGTGGTGATGAGCATGTATAACAAGCTAAGGAAGAAAGCCTTAAGAGGAAAATTTGAAGACATGAGGATGGTTGAAGGTGAGACCATTCAGCAATATGGCATAAGAATCAAGACTATTGTTGAAGATATCAAGAGAACTGGTGGAACAATTGATGATGCCACCATTGTCAGTAAATTCTTAAGATCATTGTTACCGGTCTATGCAATCAGAGTTGATGCTATTCAGGAACTAAGGTCTATTGACAAAACCAAGGTATCCTTAGACTCTATCATTGTAAAGTTAACTGCATATGAATTGAATAGCTATGCTGGTAGTGTTCTAAAGATTGAGTCAGCTTTTAGAGCATCTATTGCACCAACCAAAAAAGGAAAAGAAGCAAGTACCAGTTATGAATCCATGCAAAGCAAAGGTATGGATGATGAAGAGATTTTGATGGAGTTTGAAGCTCTTCTCACCAAGAGACTTCCAAAAGGTACTAGAAAATATAGAGGTAAGCTTCCTTTAAAATGTTTTTCCTGCAATAAGATAGGACATATAGCTATTAACTATCCTAATAATGAGAATAAGGATAAAATGGAAAGGTTTAGAAAGTATAAAGGAGGAAATAGAAGAAATTGTCTTGTTGTAGTGGATGAAGGTGTTATATATGAAGAATCTGAGGATGAAGAAAATGAAGACATAGTATTTGTAGTTGTAAAGAAAGAAGTGTTTGACAAGAAAACCCTTGTCTCTTGCATTGACAACTCTAATGAGTGGATAATTGATATTAGTTGTTCTCACCACATGACTAGTGATCGAAGAAAGTTTTTGTTTCTAGAAGAATATGATGGAGGTGTTGTCAAATTTGGCAACAATGCACTATGTTTGGTGAAAGGTAAAGGATCCATCTCACTGAATGGAAAGAGTAGTGCAGATGATGTCTATTGGGTAGAAGGTCTTAAGCATAACCTATTGAGTGTTGCTCAGCTAAATGATAAAGGTCTTGTTCTGGAGTTCAAAGGTGGAGTTTGCAGTATAATTGGAAAGAGTGGTGAACTTATTGCCACTAGTAAGTAGGCCAGAGGTAACTTGTTTCAGTTGAATGCCAAGATAAGTCAGTGTTTGATGGCAAAGTTTGATGACAGTTGGATATGGCCTAGGAGAGTTTGTCATATGAACTTTGATAATATTGTTAAGGGTAGTAAGATCAAGGCAGGAAGATGATTGTCTTTGCTAAACAAATCAGAGAATTCTTTGTGCAGAGAATGTCAACTTGGGAAGATGTCTTCCTCAACTTTTAAAGGTAAATCTTTTTCAGCGGAAAACTTACTTGATCTTGTGCATACTAATTTGTGTGGTCCTATGAACACTAGAAGTATTCAGGGAGATAGGCATTTCATGATTCTTATTGATGACTGCTCAAGAATGATGTGGGTCACATTCTTGAAAGACAAGTCTGAGGTGTTTGGAAAGTTCAAAGCCTTTAGAGAATTAGTAGAGAAGGAAAGTGGTCAAAAGATAAAATGCCTAAGAGCTGATAAAGGAGGTGAATTCACATCTGATGAATTCAATAAGTACTATGAAGATAGCAGTATCAAGAGGAATTTTTTTTCCCCAAGGACACCACAACAGAATGACATAACAGAAAGAAATAATAGGACTATAGTTGAAGCGGCTAGAACAATGCTAATCCAAGGAAAGGTTTCTCACACTTTTTGGAGAGAAGCAGTGAGCACTGCAGTCTATACTATAAATCAAGTACTCATCAAGAAAGGTAGAGTTAAAACCCCTTATGAGTATTGGACCGGGAAAACTTCCACTATGAGTTATTTTAAAGTGTTTGGTAGTAAGTGTTACATCAAGAGAGGTGATCATCTGAGCAAGTTTGATGCTAAATGTGATGAAGGAATATTTTTGGGATATTCCACTAAGAGAAAAGATCTCAAGTGCTACAACAATAGAACACATAAAACTACTAAGAGTATCAGTGTTAGGGTTGATGATTCCCCTGATGAACCTCAGGAAACCTACAACGTAGAAGTGGAAGATGAACCTGGTATAGCCTTCTGGGAACTGGTAAAGAAATAAACAAGTAAAGATCTCAGTGTTCTTGTACCGGTAGAAGCTACTGTAGGTGAAGAAGAAGAGGTAAGTGAAGAAGAAGAGGAAAAACTAGTAGAACCAGCTAAGTCATTCCTAGGTATGTGAAACTACATCATGATCTGAAGCAAATCATAGGAGATAAATATGCAGGGATACTCACAAGAAGAAAGGTGAAAGAAAACTCTTGCATGATTTCTGAATTAGAGCCAAAGTCTTCCAGAGAAGCACTTGCAAATAAATACTCAATTAAGGAAATGGAAGAGGAGCTAGACCAAATAGAAAAGAATGTAACATGGTGCTTGGTATCCAGACCAGAATACAAGAATGTCATAGGTACCAAATGGGTCTGCGGGAATAAGTGAAATGAAGAAGGCACAGTTGTGAGGAACAAGGCAAGACTTGTATGCAAAGGATATGCTCAGGAAGAGGGAGAAGACTATGGAGAAACCTTTTCTCCTGTGGCTAGACTAGAAGGTGTCTGAATGCTACTTGCATTTGTAGTGTTTAAGGGATTTAAGGTTTATCAGATGGATGTGAAGTGTGCATTCCTTAATGGAATCCTAGAAGAGGAAGTCTATATTGAGAAACTCGATTAGTTTTCTCTATTAGAAAATAGTAACATGGTATGTAGATTACACAAAGCCCTGTATGGATTGAAACAAGCACCTAGGGAATGGTATGATCGGTTACACTCTCATCTTGTGAAGATTGGATTTCAGAGAACAAGTGAGGATAGTATCATCTACCTAAAATATGAAGGTGATCAGATTCTGATCTGTGAAGTATTTGTAGATGGCATAATCTTTGGAGGAGATGATAAAATGAGTCATGCATTTGCAGATGTAATGAAGAAAGGGTTTGAGATGTTTCTAATTGGAGAGATAAAGTTCTTCATTGGTTTACAGATTTAGCAAATGAAAGAGGGTATCTTTATTACCTAGTCTAAGTATGTCAAAGAGGTATTGAAGACCTTTGGCATGGAGGAAAGAAAACCAGTTGGTACACCAATGGTGACCGGCTGTAAACTGACTAAGGAAGATGATTCAACATTGGTGAATGAGAAGGAGTACTGGTTAATGATAGGTAAGCTACACTATATGGTGCACAACAAACCAGATATTGCTCATCTAGTGGGCATAGTAGCTCATTTTTAGAAAAGTCCAAGAGAATCCCACTTGGTAGCTGTCAAGCAGATTCTTAGATATATGAAAGGAATAGTTGACTATGGATTGTGGTATCCATATAATGGTGACTTTAATCTTAAAGTATATACCGATGCCGATTGGGCAAGTAATGTAGATGACTGGAAGAGCACAATCAGTGCAACATTCTTCCTTGGTGGAAGATAGTCTCTTGGACAAGCAAGAAGCAGAGCTATACTTCTCAGTCTATAGCTGAAGCATAATATGTGGAAACAGTTATGAATTGCACTCAAGCAATCTAGATGAAACATGTATTGGAAGGTTTCAAAGTACCTATATCTAAACCAGTGATTATATTTTGTGACAATACAAGTGCAATAAATATTTCCAAGAATCTGGTATTACATGCTAGAACTAAGCACATTGAGCTTAAGTATCACTTCTTGAGAGAAAAGGTTTAGAATAAGGAGGTTGTAGTAGAACATGTTTCCAGTAAGGAGTAGATAGCATATTTATTCACTAAGCCCTTATCAGAGACTACATTTACCTATTTGAGAGGTGAATTAGGGGTTCTGCCCCTTCATGAAGTCAACTAAAGTTATGTGCTCCACATCAGTCAAGTACTACAATGTCAAATCTTTCATGATTTATGTGTTGAAGGATGCTATTGTTGGTATTTTGGATATGTTGATATGGTTTTGTCATTGATGTCAACACTTGGCAACATTATCAGCACTTGTAGATCTTTGGTTATGTTCACCAACATGATCAGTGACTTATGCACAGTCACTGGTATCTAGTTCACCGGTAGGTTATATTGTTCACTGGCACTTGGAATGACTTGGAGATTACTTGATTATGTCAAAGACATTGTTTGGACAGTTTGTTTTGGTGTTCTATTCATTGGTATAATTGGGTTTGCATATTTTTTGTTACTGGCAAATGGGTCTAGGTTATGGACCGACAAGCATATCTAATCCAAATTAGCACGACACATCATCAAGATGATTTATTATGCGTTGAGCCAACATCATGCAAAGTATATTGATTCATTTGTAATTGATTTTATTGTAATATCTTTTAGTGAGCCGACCTACACATTTGGTCTTAGGTTATGTTATAAATGTAAGATCTCATTTATGAGATTGAGGTAGGATAGAAAAAAAGGTTTATAAGGTTGTAATATTTGGTATATGTGAATATAAGCAGAGCTATACATGCAAACATCATTCAAGATTGAAGGAAGGTTTAAGAAGGAAAATCAGAGCTTAACTAGTCTTGAATCCAACATATAAAGATGTTATTTTGAGCAGTACATTATCATTGGATTTAACCATAATAACTATGTTATGTGTTGTGTATGTTATTTGTCTTTCTATTTCATGCATTAAAATTTACCGGTACTGCAATTAATTGTTAAATTGTCTACCGGCATTAAAATTTGGTTTACCGGTATTAAGTATTAAGTTTGGTTAAGTTAATTTTTGTTTGTATTTATTGGACAACTGATTCACCCCCCCCCCCCTCTCAGTTGCCTCCAGGACCTAACAATTGGTATCAGAGCCTAGTTCTCTTTTTGTAGAAGTTTAACAGCTTGAGGAGATCCAATGTCTTCTAACTATTTCAGGAAGGACAGTCTGAAGGTTGATGGAACCAACTATGGCATATGGAAGATCAGGATGAAGACACATTTGAATTGCATTGGGAAGGACATTTGGGATGTCACAAAGAATGGCTATGTTGTTCCTATTCAAGGTCAACTTATTCCACCAACCTTGGCTAAAGATGAGGAAAATGATTGCAAAGCAAGGGAAGCACTTTTGAGCACATTATCAAATCAGAAAATCATGGGACTATAAGATAAATCTACTGCTAAAGCTATTTGGGATATATTTGAAACATTGAATGAAGGTGATACCATAGTCAAAATTGCAAAACTAGAATGCTTCCGGGTCAGGTATGAAAATCTGAAAATGGAAGAAGATGAAAGATTTTTTGCTTTTATGGAAAGAGTAAATGAAATTGTTTTGGGTATACAATGTTGTGGAGGAACCTTAAGTGAAGATGAAATTGTTTCTAAAGTTTTCAGAGAATTGACACCGACATATAAAATGAAAGTTACTGCTATTAATGAATTGAGAACAATGCCTAATGCATCAGTATCTAGAGACACTTTGGTTGGAAAACTTTCATCTTTTGAAGTTGTTAAATTTGCTACTATTAAGATAAACTTAGCTTTCAAAGCATCATCATCATTTGTGCATCATCATCATCATCTGAGAAATATGATTGGAAAGCCTTTTATGTAAGAGAACTTGAAGAAATTAGACAGGAGAATGAAGAACTTGGAGAGCTTGCAACACTATTTGCAAGGAAAATGCCTAAAGGTCTAGTTGGAAGTAAGTATGAAGGTAAAGCACCATTTAAATGTTTTAACTACAATAAGATTGGTCATATGGCTTCTAGGTATCCTGATAGACATGAAAGATTGAAATAAGAAGCTAAAAGGACATAGAAGCCTAACCCTGAATATCAAAGGTACAAATTTAAGAATAGAGACAAATCATGTTACTATGCTGATGAAGGAGTTACGGACAATTCTGATGAGGAACCAGTAGACAATGGATGGGATTTTGTTTCTATAACAGAAGATCAACTGACACCTATTGTTCAATAGATAGAGCAGGCCTTGGTAGCTATATTTGAAGATAAAGATAAATTGATTATTGATTCCAGATGTTCACATCATATGACTAGTGATAAGAGTAAATTCTTAACTTTTCAGGAATACAATGGAGGTCTAGTAAGATTTGGAGTTGACAAAGCTTGTTTGATCAGATGAAAAGGCACTATATATTTTGATGGTAAGCATAATACTGATAATGTTTACTATCTTGAAGGTTTGAAACATAATATTTTGAGTGTTGGTCAATTAGTTGAAAATGAATTTCACTTACAATTCAAGAACTGGTTTGGAAATTGCAACCGGTAATCAGACTAGAGGTAATATCTTTCATTTGAATAACAATGAGAAAACATGCTTGATTACACATATTGATGAAAGTTGGTTATGGCATAAGAGATTGTGTCATGTAAATTTTGATTGCATTGTGAAGATCAATACAATTAAGGCTGTAAAAGATTTACCTAAGATTGTTAAGCCTCACAATCCGGTATGTAAGGAATGTCAATTTGGAAAAAAAGTTAGAGCAACTTTTAAGAGTATACCAGAAAAATCCAATAATGTTCTTGACTTAATTCATATTGATTTATATGGTCCAGCAAGAACTAGAAGTTTACAAGGAGATAGATATTTTATGCTAATCATTGATGACTATTCTAGAATGTGTTTGGTTACTTTTCTCAAAGAGAAATCAAAATCTTTTGGGAAGTTGAGACTATTAAAGGTGATGGTAGAGAATGAAACCAGTAAGAAAATCAAATGATTGAGATCAGATCAAGGAGGTGAATTCACATCTAAGGAATTTAATACATTCTTTGAAGTGAATGGAATTAAGAGATAGTTATCAGCACCCAAGACACCCTAGCAGAATGGAGTTGTGGAAATAAAGAACAAAACTATTTTGGATGCAGCTAGAAGCATGATATTAGAAGCAAACCTACCTCATGTGTATTGGAGAGAAGCATTCAATGTAGTTGTTTATACATTCAACATGGTTCACATCAAAGGTGAAACCGCTAAGACCCCTCATGAACTATGGTTTGGTAATAATCCTACTCTTAAATATTTCAGAATATTTCGAAGTAAATGTTATATTAGAAGAGATGAGTATATTGAAAAATTTGATCCTAGAAGTGATGAAGGAATATTTCCTGGTTATTCATCTAAGAGAAAGGCATATAGATGTTTTAATAAGAGATTGCAGAAAATCATTGAGAGTACAAATATGAAGATTAATGAACAGTTTAGAAGGTCTATAGACTCTGAACCGGCAGGTGAGATAATCACAAATGAACCTACTATGAGCACACCAGTACAGAATGTTGATCTAGTCACACTGGCATCATCTGAGAATTCCACAGTGATTAAAGAACAACAACAAGTGAAAACACCCTGGTATGTAAGATTGAATCACTCTGAAAATCAGATAATTGGGAACAAGTATCAAGGAGTTATGACTAGAGGAAGACTGGCAAATCAAGAGGTATGTCTTATTTCTCAAATTGAACCAGCATCAGTTAATGAGGCATGTGAAGATAAACACTTGATTAAAGCTATAGAAGATGAATTGGAACAAATTGAAAAGAATAAGACATAGACATTAGTTCCCTAGCCTAAAGACAAAAATGTAATTGGAACTAAATGGGTATTTAGAAATAAACTTAATGAAGATGGTAAGGTAATCAGAAACAAAGCAAGACTAGTGTGTAAGGGATATTCATAGAAAAAAGGAATTGATTATAATGAAACTTTTGCACCAGTAACTAGAATTGAGGTAGTTGGATTATTCTTGGCTTTTGCAACACACAAGAACCATAAATTATATAAAATGGATGTTAAATGTACATTTTAGAATGGTGATCTGGAAGAAGAAGTTTACATTGATCAACCTGATGGATTTTCTTTGATAGATGACAAAGATATAGTTTGCAGGTTAAGGAAAGCTTTATATTGATTGAAGCAAGCTCCTAGAGCTTGGTATGCTTGATTGGACAAATATCTTTCGAAGATTGGTTTTACTAAAGGTAATGCTGACAACAATCTATATTACAAAGTGACTAATGATGACATCTTGGTTATTGAATTTTTTGTTGATGATATAATTTTTGGAGGAAAAGCTGGATTGTGTAAGGACTTTTCTAAAAAGATGCAGGAAAAATTTGAAATGTCTATGATTGGAGATAAAATTCTTTTTAGGATTGCAAATCTCACAGACTGATAAAGGTATATTCATAAATCAATCAAAGTACTTGAAAAAATTACTAAAGAAATTTGGCATGGAAAACTCTAAATCAGTAAGCACACCTATGACTATGACTGATAAACTATCATTGAAGGATGAATCAACACCTCTTAGTCTGCCTAGGTACAAGTCTATAATAGGAGGTTTACTGTAGTTGACACAAACAAGACCTGATATTATGAATGCAGTATGAATTATTTTAAGATTTCAGAGTAATCCAAAAGAAAATCATGAATCAGCAGTGAAAAGGATTTTTTGTTATCTACAAGGAACTATAAATATTGGTTTATGGTATATTAGAGATGAAAACCTTGATTTATGTGCATTGACAGATGTAAATTGGGTAGGAGATGTAGATGACAGAAAAAGCACCACCGACGGAGCATTTTTTCTTGGTAGCAGATTAATCTCTTCATTGAGAAAGAAACAAAGTTGTGCATCTTTATCAACAACAGAATCAGAATATGTTGCAGGAGCAACTAATTGTACATAGGTATTATGGATCAAGCAAATGTTAAAGGACATAAAGGTAAAATGCAAGGAACCTATAACAATTTACTGTGATAATATGGCAGCAATTGATATATCAAAGAATCTGGTACTTCACTCAAAAACTAAACATGTTTCTATAAAATTCAATTTTCTAAAAGAGAATACTGAAGCAAAAGAAGTGAAATTGGTTTATGTGAATACTAAAGAGCAGATTGCAAATATCTTTACTAAGCCTTTTCCTAAAGAATATTTTGATTATCTCAGAGAGCAGCTTGGGGTTATACCCCCACTGGTATAGACTTAGATAGTTGATAATTGTCATCAACTAGTAGAATTAACAGAGAAATATTTTTCTAGATTTGATGAGGAGAGCTACTTCTCAAAGGGAGTAGTTGGATAAACTGATAAATTGGTATTTTGTGACAAGTTCTTTGAACTGGTTGTATTTGGTTTTGTATTGATTTGGAATTTGATGTCAAAGGGGGATAGATATCTATGGAAAAACACATTATCTTTTTGGGGAGAGATTATTCATTGCGGGAGAGATTGTTGGTTTTTGGTTTTTGGCATTTCTATTTTGACACTTTGATGGTTTCTCCATCTTGTGTTACCATCAATGCCAAAGGGGGATATTGTTGGTATTTTAGATATGTTGATATGGTTTTGTCACTTATGTCAACACTTGTTAACACTTATCAGCACTTGGAGATCTTTGGTTATGTTCACCGACATGATCAGTGACTTATGCACAATCACCAGTATCTGGTTCACCTGCATGTTATATTGTTCATTGACACTTGGAATGACTTGGAGATTACTTGGTTATGTCAAAGAAATTGTTTGGACACTTTATTTTGGTGATTTATTCATTGGTATAATTGGGTTTTCATATTTGTTTACCGACAAATAGGTCTAGGTTATGGACTGGCAAGCATATCTAATCCAGATCAGCACAACACGTCGTGAAGATGATTTGTTATGCATTGATCCGACATCATGCATCACATATTGATTCATTTCTAATTGATTTTATTGTAATATCTTTTAGTGAGCCGACCTACACATTTGGTCTTAGGTTATGGTATAAATGTAAGATCTTGTTTATGAGATTGAGATAGGATAGCGAAAAAGGTTTATAAGGTTGTAATATTTAGTATATGCGAATATAAGCAGAGCTATACACATAGACATCATTCAAGATTGAAAGAAGGTTTCAAGAAGGAAAATCAGAGCTTAACTGGTATTGAATCGAGCATATAAAGATGTTATTTTGAGTAGTACATTATCATTGGATTTAACCATCCAATTGTACTCAGTGTGACTCCCATTTTGTGATTGAGCAATGAGCTCTAGGCAGTTGGCCTTTTTGCATGTGCAGACTCCATATTGTACACACATACTATCTATAGTAGTATCATCTGATTGTGAGTAAGGTTTCCCACTATGGTTTTTCCCCTTACAGGTTTTCCATGTAGAAATAATTGTGTTATGTGTTGCGTATGTTATTTGTCTTTCTGTTTCATGCATTAAACTTTACCAGTACTGCAATTAATTGTTAAACTGTCTACCGGCATTAAAGTTTGGTTAAGTTATTTTTGGTTTGTATTTATTGGACAATTGATTCACCCCCCCCCTCTTAGTTGCCTCCAGGACCTAACAACTACTCCACAGGGGGAGCAACATAGTGGAGAATGGAAGCTTGTGCCTCCACTTTGGCATTGTTGTCAAAGGGGGAGAAGATATCTGATGTATGGGGAGAAGATATCTGATGATGCATAATACACTGGTCTATGATGTTTTCAGTTACAATGCTGCACTGAGTATTGCCATCAATGCCAAAGGGGGAGATTGTTGGCATATGATGAACTGACATGTTGATATGATGATAATGTATGTTGTCATTAATGCAAATAAGTGCAAGTGAACCAGTATATAGATTGGAAGAATTTGGTGAACTAGCATGAATAGATGCATTGAAGTAGTGTCGGGGTTTCACTGAGTGTGACTATCGGTTGGTAGTCTCATCTCTAGGGTTTCCAGTTTGGCAATCTCTCTTGGGTGATGCAACTGATGGCATTCTGTGATGAGTTAGCTAAGAGATGAAGATGAGATTGTGATGCCATGTCAGCTTTGTGCATGTGAAGGATTTCCTTGAGGATCTTGCATGTGAAGATCGACTACATTAAATGTCTAACTTGGGAATGAACATTCTTCTTAGAGGTATGAGAAGAAAGCGTGATGAGTTATTGATTTTAATGTGTGGTGAAGAATGAACGGTGCAGATTGTCTTGTGATCTGTTTGAAATTGTATTGCTCTATGCAAAATGTTTGGATGGTTAGGATTGGACCACTTGTATTGAAAACCTAAAATGCTTAGGGTTTAGGGTTTATGCTACCAACCTAATTGTTGTGTATAAGGTCGATGATGTTTGTTATTGTAAGTTGTTGGAAAATGTTGTGTCTGTATCCAAGTGATGAGATACTTGTGAGACCAGTAAGAGAAAATTGCAGAGTGTGATTGCAGAGTAGAGGAATTGAAAAGGATCTGCCTTAGCATATAGTGTTGTTATTAGATCAAAGCTTTACCTATTGTCTTCTAATCATTTCAATAGAAGGAAAATCCCTTTGTTGGTTAGCTTTAATAGGCTTACTGTAAATCCTCTAACCAGGTGACTCAAGTTCATTGAGTTCTTTAAAACCTCTAGCAAGGTAACCTTTAATAGGGTTTCAACCTTTAACACGGTATATAGCCATCCCTTAACCAAGTGATCATTAATAGGATAGGTTCCTAGTAGAACCTTATTGTAAAGTCTTTAACTGGACTAGGCTCCTAACAGAGCGAGCTCCAAAAGAGTTAAAAAAAAAACTTGTGGGTATTCATCCCCACCATGGTTTTTCCCATTTGGGTTTCCACGTGAAAAGTTTGTGTCATGAGTTGTGCATTTTTCATGTGATGATTAAGTATTCTTTGTTTAAGAATTATGCATGCAAAGTTAATGGTTATGGTATTGTTGACACACCACATGTATATGTTTATGGGTGAAGTAGTTATCAAGTATTAAATGTATTTGAAGTGTTCAGACTTACCGGATTATGATGTCTGAAGTCTTACTATGTTTAACTGGCGTTGTCATGGTTAAGTTAAGTGATGAAGACAACTAGTTAGTGTTATTTTAGCTTGAGAAGATTGTTGAAAAAGTTTTTGTCTCTACTGATTCAGCCCCCCTCTCAGTACCGTTTAGGGTATTTATTGTTCATCATTATTCATCAATTTTATGGATTTGTTATTATTGTTTGGATCTTAAGATGACATGGCATATCATTGTAATAAGAAATTATGTAATGATATTAGTGTTATATCTTTAGCTGGCCAACCTAATTGGTTTAGGCCTTAGGGTTTGTATAAATAAGAGGTAGAATCTCTTTGTGAAGTATCATGGTTATTGGAAAAAGGTCATGGTAAAGGAATGTAATGTGCGAATATTGTAATATCATTCAGGAAGAGGAGTTTATCAATCATTAGTGATCAAATTGGATTCAGAAGAGGATTTAGTCCTTCGACTTTGAGCTTAATAGAGACTGTAATCAGGCATAGTAGATGTTATTTTCAGTAGTTCACTCTATTAGATTATTGTCCATTTATCTTGAGAAGGTTGTAGCCTCTCTATAGTCAATGAGACTCTTTTTGTAATGAGTAGTACACTCTAGGTAGTGTGCCTTCCTTCAAGTGTAGGCCCCTTAGTGTAACACATACTTTTTGCAAAAGTATCATCTGACTATGGGTAGGATTCCCACCGTGGTTTTTCACTTTCCGAGTTTTCCACATAAAAATTAGGGTGTCATGTGGTATGGTGTTTTTGCATTGATTATCTGGTTAATTCTTAAGTTGTATTGTTTACCAGTATCTACTTCTACCAACATTTATTTGTGCTTTATCGGTACTGGATCTATTTAAGGTTATATTATGGATTAAAAGTTATAATCTGTTAACAACTGACTCACCCCCACCTTTCAATTTTTCACTAGTTATCCTAACAATTGGTATCAGAGCTTTGGTCCTCTTTTGTAGAAGCTTAACCGCTTGAGGTAGATCCTATGGCAGCTAACACTTCTAATCCACCGGTAGCTATTTTCAGAAGAGAAATCCCTAAGCTTGATGGAACAAATTATGGGATATGGAAAATTAGAATGGAGACTCATCTTAGATATCTTGACAATTATATTTGGGAGATCACTAAGAAAGGATACACTCCTTATGATCCGACATTCGGCAATCCTGCTCCTACAGACCTAGATAATAATATTGAAAATGATTGCAGAGCTAGAGAAGCCCTCTTGTGTGCACTTACTAATCAACAGATTATGTGATTGACTGACAAATCATCAGCTAAGGTTATATGTGACAAATTGCAAACTCTGAATGAAGGTTACCATGTTGTCAAAATTGATAAACTTGATGGTTACTGGGTAAGGTATGAAAACTTGAAAATGGAAGAAAATGAAAGAATTGTTGTGTTTATGGAAAGAGTAAATGAGATTGTTATGGGAATTAAATGATGTGGAGGATTTCTAAGTGAAAATGAAATAGTTTCAAAAGTCTTGAGAGCCCTTCCACCAGCTTACAAGATGAAGGCAATTGCAATTAATGAGCTAAGAATAATGGCAAACACTTCAGCCAATAGAGACATTCTAATTGGGAAATTATCTGCTTTTGAGCTTGAATAATTTGGATCTTCTAGAGTTCTAAAGTTTGAACCTTCTTTTCATGTATCATCATCAACATCTACTGGAAAAAGTTATTGGAGAGCCCTATATGCAAAAGAACTGGAAGACATGAGGAAAGAAGATGAATATCTTGAGAAACTTGAAGCCTTATTCGCTAAAAGAGTACCTAAAGGTCCAACTGCAAGTATGAAGGAAAAGAACCTTTTAAATGTTTTTCATGTAATAAGATTGGTCATTTTGCATCTAGATGTCTTGAAAGGAATGCAAGGTTTGAGGAAAGAGTAAAGAAAACTTTTAAGCCTAACCTGAACAACTATAGATTCATAGCAGATGAGGAAGGAGTAACTGATGCCTTTAGAGATGAATCAGTAAAAGACTCTAGTAGTGGATCTAGAAATGGAAAGGAATGGGTGTTCTATGCATTGAAGGAAGATGAACCAGAACCGGCTATCAAAAATGAAGAGAAGGCCCTAGTAGTAAAAGTTGAAGATAAGAATGAATGGGTAGTTGATAGTGGATGCTTACATCATATGACTGGAGATAAAAGAAAATTTCTATCCCTAGAAGAATACAATGGTGGTCAAGTCAGATTTGGAGATGAAAAGGCATGTATGATCAAAGGTAGAGGTATTATTTCTTTGGATGACAAGTATAACACTGATAATGTCTATTATGTACAAGGTTTAAGGCATAATCTTTTTAGTGTTGGTTAATTAGTTGATAAGGGTTTTCAACTTTAGTTTAAGGATAGAAAATGAAAAATCATTAACAAAACTTGTTTGGAGATTGCAACCAGTATTCAGATAGGAAGTAACATCTTTCACTTGAACAATGGTAATAAG